>NC_090653.1:14557502-14677039 GCF_040937935.1 Hyperolius riggenbachi | reverse complement strand
CAAGGGGCCCTCCCTCAAGCACAATATTAGCTCTCTGTTGGCCCTGTAATCACTTCCATAGATGCTTTAAAAAGTAGTAATCATTAACAAACTGTTCCCGATCCCCTTCTTGCTCCTCTGACACTCTAGTTGTCCTTAGCAGGTTTTGGTGCACCGTATCAAGATTTATGTATAGAGTGCTTGTGGGGGCCCCAAAAGTAAAACTTGCACCAGGGCCTACAGCTCCTTAGCTATGCCACTGGATTTAAACAATGATGCTGGCCAGCTTCCCTGCCCGCTACACAGTTTTTTGGCAGTTGGACAGAGCAACTGCCATTCACTAAATGCTTTTGAAAATAAATAAATCCCTGAGAATCCCCCCATGAAGAGATGGACTAATCCCAAACTTGTCGCCTCTGTCAGATTTCTACTACCTACTGTAAGCGACAGCAACATAGGAGGAAAGTAATTTATGGCTCATTTTACTCTGGAAAAAAAAAATGTACTTCTTATTTGTCTATGTTTGCACATATTTTAAAATTTAAATTTTTTCACCATAGTGCCCCTTCTAGTTTTGCCCGGCCAGAACCCAAAGTGGCCAGACTTCAGGTTCTGGCCGTAGCATATACAGTATATGCACAGAGGGAGATACTGCTTGCTAGGCAGTTAGCAAGAGCCGTTACTTCCCACAATACAACAAGGTTCATAGACATGGCCACGGCCCTAGCATCACTCTATGGGAGTGGTTTTACCATAATATCAGCCATACAGACCCCCTCCACCATGATCTATTTAAGAAAATGAGGTCGATATTTCTCATGCGAAAGGGGATATCGGATACTGATTGGAATAAAGTACAATCCTCGGTCAAAGTTCATCTTTAAAGGAAAACTTAAGTCAGGAAAAAAAAATGACATTTACTCACCCGGGGCATCCCTCAGCCCCCCGAAGCTGTATGGTGCCCTCGCAGCCCCGCTCCGAGGACCATCCAGCTTCGGGGGACTGAGGGATGCCCCGGGTGAGTAAATGTAATTTTTTTTTCCTGACTTAAGTTTTCCTTTAAAGGGATACTGTAGGGGGGTTGGGGGAAAATGAGCTGAACTTACCCGGGGCTTCTAATGGTCCCCCGCAGACATCCTGTGTTGGCGCAGCCACTCCCCAATGCTCCGGCCCCGCCTCCGGTTCACTTCTGGAATTTCTGACTTTAAAGTCAGAAAACCACTGCGCCTGCGTTGCCGTGTCCTCGCTCCCGCTTATGTCACCAGGAGTGTACTGCGCAGACACAGACCATACCGGGCCTGCGCTGTGCGCTCTTGATGCCATCAGCGGGATCGAGGACACGGCAACGCAGGCGCAGTGGTTTTCTGACTTTAAAGTCAGAAATTCCAGAAGTGAACCGGAGGCGGGCTGGAGCATCGGTGAGTGGCTGCGCGGGCACAGGATGTCTGCGGGGGACCGTTAGAAGCCCCGGGCAAGTTCAGCTCATTTTCCCCCGACCCCCCTACAGTATCCCTTTAACGCTTGATTTTTACATTATGGAAACAGAATGTTTTCAGAAGGTTATTTTGAATGCACAAGTTTTTTATGGTTTCATCTTTATGAAGAGGAATTATATATAGGAAAAAAAAGTGTCTAAACTAAGACTTTAATGTTTCCGAGAGAATAACATTTTATGTAGCGTTTCCTGAGGGGTGATATGAAAGCCCTCCAGCAGTGTCACCTCCTTCCAGATGGGGAGCAGCGAGCAGCCCACCACCTGAAAGCGTTTACTGCCCCTCTGTATCCCCGGGAGGCGCTGGCAGCGCAATTTCACCCACGGCAAAGATTTGGTCACAGCGTGGCGTCTCGTCTCATCCGCACACCTGATGCGCCTGGATGTAATCTCCACTTTATTATCCCTTGTTCTTTCTTCTCTTTTTACGGTAAGAAGTAGTGTTAAGTGGCTCCTCCGTGCTACTGACAGGTGTAAACAGCTGAACTTCTTTCCTGGGCTGCTGTCGGGGGATGCGGCTTTGTCACGAAAGATCGGATTTTGCAAATAACAAACCGCGAGCAGTAGGGATGCCTTCAGGATAAAAGCCGACAGGCAGACAAGAGCCAGGCTCATAAAGTTATTTAAAGAGAAACCGTGACCAAGAATTGAACTTCATCCCACTCAGTAGCTTTACCCCTTTTCCAATGAGAAATCTTTGCCTTTTCACAAACGGATCATCAGGGGGCGCTGTATGGCTGATATTGTGGTGAAACCCCTCCCACAGGAAACTGTGAGCTCCATGGTCCTGGCAGTTTCCTGCCTGTGAACCTCGTTGCATTGTGGGAAATAGCTGTTTACAGCTGTTTCCAACTGCCAAAAAAGCAAGCTGCAGCTACTTCCAGTGACATCACCTGCCAGCAGTAAAAATGTCACCATGTGATAAATGTCAGAATGTAAATCAGGGAGAGGAAAGCTTTTATAATGGGCAAACACTGACTAAATCATTTATACATAATTATTGTAAAAATTAAGCACTTTTTTGTATTACAATACTTTCACTGGAGTTCCTCTTTAAGGAGACCTGGCATTAAAGTGTATCTGAGACAAATGTAGAAAAAGAATGTATACTTACCTGGATTTCTTCCACCGCCCTGTAGTCCATCTGGTTTCTTGATGTGTTGCTGGTTCCCTCTGTCAGCCCCAGGTCAGGTGTGGGAATGTTCTTTTATGTTACTAAGATGAGTTACTGAAATTGTAGTTTTGGGAGTATAATCCCACTTTAATTTATATTTAGTTGTTTCTCTTTGAGAAGAAAAATAAGGTGGGCACATTAGAAGACAACAGGCACCGCACAAGGCCTAAGTTGTGACATTATCTTTCCTAACATGGCAACATGGGACGCACATTAGGTGAGTTTAGCTAGATTCACTCTAAAAAAAAAGTTAAAAAAAAGTTGAATGCCAATTAATGCTGCATCAGTGTTTACAGTGAGCCCGACTGCAATATCAAATATCCTAACTGTGTCTGTGTGTCCGAAGCCCAAATAAAGCAGAAGATCATCACCGATTAAAGTACATTCTTGTCCATTTCCGTAAAATGCTGAAAAATTTGGGACGCTTTTGAAATCTTTTCAAAGAATGGTACAGATACCAAAAGGCACTCGGTGGGTGTCAGGAAATTTGGGCGCAGGGAAATAGCCCATAGTAGCATATCTGTAACATTCAACAATATTCTACCGATACTTAACAGTGATTTTTATTAGTAAAATATCGGTAAATATTACCAATATTTTACTACAGCTAAACTTAACAGGAAAAAAAAACATGCCTAAACCCGAGCCTAACCAACCCCTTTGATGCCAAACTATGATGCCCCCCCCCCCCCACTAACCACCTTCCTGATGCCTAACCTTAACCCCCCGCTCTGCAAACCGTCCTCCTGATGCCTAACTTTAACCTTCTCCCCCTCCCACCCACCCCCCCCCCCCCCCCCGCCCAGCAAAAGCTCTATCTGATACCTAACTTTAAAGTTCCCCCCACCACAAACGCCATTCCTGACATCTAACCTTAACAGTCCCACCGCTTCTGTGACACCAAATTTCCTGTTTCCGCTTGGCAGTGGGTGGCTGCATTGTACAGTGCTGGCTGCCATAGCGCAAGCTTGATTCCGGAGCAGAATGATGATTTCATCAGTAAGCTGCTGACCTGTCTAGCCAATCAGCAGATCTTTGGAGGTGCTTTACCCAGCCTGTGTTTCTCAACTATGGGGAAAAGAAATTTTAGCATAGGGTAGCGGCATGCAGAACTGACTATGTAGTATGACTGAACTAAAAGAGTCACAAGACTGCCTTGCCGCAATCTCAAAACATTAGAAAGTTTATGTTTGTATGTTTAGTGGTTTGTCTTTCATTAATCTTTTAAAGAATTGCTCAATCAAAACTGGATTTTATTATGTCTTCCAGGACAATGCTGTGTAATACGGCTGGTTTTAGCGTTGGTGTAAGAGTCATAATTAGTTTTTCACTCTCTGTACCATGGTCAGGAGCCAAAGGAGGTGAAAGAAAGATAATAAGCAAAGACCAAAAATAGCTCTTTTACGGCTATTATTTTTAGGTTTTTGCTTGGCGTGGCAAGACCCGAGTGTAGTTAATTATGTTGCAATTTCGCAGACACGTTGTACCGGTGATTTAATCCGCACATAATGGCACCATTTCAAAAATATCCATGGCTCCTCAACGGAACGTGTGGCTATTTGTTCTAAAACCGCAAAGTGGCCCTCAGCGCTTTTCTGCGGGTGAGGAACGGAGTCAAACTATTCCTTCTAATTACAGGTCAGCCACAGACTCTCACTGTTTTTTATTTAACACTCTGTGCTTCCAAAAAAAACCAATTTAATATTCTACTGTGAATTCTGAAAGAACTTCATGATTATAAATGTAACACCAACACACTGGTTCATTTCAAAAATATTTTTTAAAGGGAACCAGAGACGAAGCACTCTCATGTATTTTACCATATATATCAGTGGGAACATTACAGAAAACACCTACCCTGCTCTCTGTTTCATTCTGCACTACACAGCTTGCTTCTAATCAGCCCTGATAAAATCCCTGACTGAGCATTCAGTCTGGCTTTGCTATAATGATTCCTGAGCAGAGCCAGCAGGAGGCAGGCTTGGACTTGAAAAGACACCAAAGAACACAGACTGAGCTTTAAATATTCCCCTGCAAAGCCAGAGTGAATGCTCAGTCAGGGATTATATCAGGGCTGATTAGAAGCAAGCTGTGCAGTGCAGAATGAAACAGAGAGCAGTTGGTGTTTTCTCTAATGTTCCCACTGATCTATATGGTAAAATACATGAGGGTGCTTTGTCTCTGGTTCACTTTAAGGGTGAGTTCACACTATGCACATTGTGTTGCCACAAAAAAAAAAAATGGGCGTTACATGATCACCATCGTGAAAGACTGTTAAATTTAAAATATATTAGTAGTAAGTTTCTCCTAAAGTAAAATGAGCTATATTTTTTTTCTCTTCTTTCCTTTTTCGCTTGCAACTAGGGATGGACGGAAATGCCGATTTCCGATCCCACAGAAATTCCGATTTCCACCAATGCCGATGACTGATTCTGCAGATTTCCGTCATTTGGTCATTTTTTGCATTCTTTGATTGACCAAATACTTCTGAATTGACTCTGTATTCTCTGATAGGTCCAATGCTTTCAAGTCCTCTTGATTTCCGAGTCCAGATTTCCGAGTAGTGTTTTTCTGGTGATTTTTTTGCATTCTCTAATTGACCAAATACTTCTGAGTTGACTCTGCATTCTTTGATCGGTCCATTGCTTCCGAGTTCTGAGATTGGGCTAAAGTTATGAATTGCATTTATGTCGTTTTTCCGCAGAAATACAATTTCTGAGTTCTCTATTCAGCGCTGCCTAAGGGCTTGTACACACTGAAAAACGCAAGCAAAATCGCAAGCGCATGTGTTTTTAAAATCGCAAGTGCATGTAGTGTTAAAAACGCATCGTATGCGTTTTTAAAAAACGCATGCGCTTTTGCCTGCGTTTTTGATGCGTTTGCGTTTTTCTTGTAATTGCTGATTGGCTAAAGAATCCTTTGGTTTTTTTTCTAGTTTACATTTCAACAGGAATCAGGAAATTGCAGTATTCTGGGATACTGCCTTCTAAAAAACGCAGGCAAAAAACACAAGCGCATGCGTTTTTAATGCGTTTTTCAAGCGCTGCGCTTAAAAAAGCGCAGCAGGCACTGCGATTGCGTTTTTCTAAAAACGCATCGCACCAGTGTGTACAAGTCATCCCGATTTTCATTATTTTTCAAAAGACCTTGCGATTTTAAAAACGCAGCGCAAGCACAGCAGTGTGTACAGGCCCTTATATGTTGGACATTTACAAATAAATAAAAGATAATAATAAAATGATAAGATTTATTAGACACAATTTTATTTTTGGTCAACATTAATTCATGTGACTGCTACAGTATATGGTGGTGATATTTTACTCTGGTATAGCGGCAAGATTTTTCTGAATTGCATACTTTTTTCCTTCTTGTATGGTATCAATAATAATAATATATATTTTTAAATGGTTAATGTCATTAATAAGGAGGGATAGATATATATAGAGAGAGTAGAGAGTGTCTTAAAAGTGGGTGGGGTTATAGAACTTGGATAAGCAACCATGTATAGCCCCAATTTCATCCACTCCATGAGATTGCTGCTTTTACATGCCCCCACCCCTCATGCCATGTGTCTCCCTTTTTGTACTCCTGTTACTGTACTCCACGTTAAACTATGCCCTCCCTTACAGTGCCGTTATGGCATCATTGGAACCGGAGTACATCATGGAGAATGCTGGTCAGGGCCGGATTTAGGCCTAGGCCACCTAGACCATGGCCTAGGGCACCACAGGAGCAAGGGCACCAAAGCAGCAGGCTAAACTGGTGCAGCATTTGCAAGCTTGCAAATGCTGCAATGCATGGAGATCAGGCGAGCGCCTGACAGTGGTATTCTACTGCTAGCTGCCTGTGCAGCAGCCACCTTGCTCTCTGTGTATGTTTGCATTGTGGCCAGCGGCTATAGAATTGAGCAGCATTGGAGACAGAAAGGAAGAGGAAGCTTCTGCACTAGAGATGAGCTGAGAAATGAGTGACACTGATGGCTGCTGTGGTGTGAAGGCAAGCTGTCTACCTATACTGAAAGGTGTGTGTGTGTGTGTGTGGGGGGGGGGGGGATGAGGGATTAAGGTAGTCATCTGGCTACCTATACTGGAGGGAAAGGGGGAGGAGTCATCTGGCTACCTATACTGGGGGGGGTCATCAGGCTACCAATAGTAGAGGGAAGGGGGAGGAGTCATCTCGCTACCTATTGAAGGGGGGGCGTGTGGTGACTGTGGCCTAGGGCAGTAAAGAGTAAAAATCCGGCTCTGTTGCTGGTGGAAAGGACTGGATTACAGTGGCAAACATCAGTGGAACAGATAAAATACATTTTATCAAGCATCGCTCCCAGCTGCCGATGTATGCTGGGGTGTGAAGGGGGTGAATCAGACCTCCAGGAGGACTTACCCAATTAGTCCCTTACTGATCCTCAGGAGGAATAACAAGTACAGGCATGTGCTGCACACACTCTCAGCTCATCGACAGCTAGAAGACTTCTATTTACCTTGTAAAGGGCGGGAGTATGTTGTCTTGCTGTGGTTGAATAGGAGGGTAATTGAAAGCAAGTATCACTTCAGCGCTGTGGGCGGAACCTCATGTGCAGAGACGCTTAGTATACAAAGATGTCAGGAAAAATGTTGATAAAACATCTCAGCAGGCTCAAATAAGTATTATACATTTTCTTTAAAGAGACTCTGTAACAAATTTTTCAGCCTTAGTTCTTCTATCCTATAAGTTCCTATGCCTGTTCTAATCTGCTCTGGCTTACTGCAGTCTTTCCTAACTGCACTGTCTCTGTAATAAATCAATGTATCTTTCCTCTGTCCTGTTTGTCGGGCTAAAGCTTGAATGTGTGGAATGTGCAGGGCTGCTTGTGATTGGATAGAAGCGATACACACCCTCTGCAGGCCCCCTGCATACTCTGAATGACTCACACTCTATGCTTAGCTGAGCCTATTAGAAGCTGGTTAGTTTGTTTGTAAACACTGCCTAAAACTGTTAATTACAAGCCAGGATTGCAGCAGAGAGTGGCAGAAACAGCACAGAGGGGCACAGGAGAAAATAAGGAATAGAATGGTATGCTTTTTATTGTAAGAATATTAGAGAACAGATTCTCTTTAAGTACCATACTTTACATTTAACACATTTTAAATTGCATTTTAAATAGACAAGTTTTGAGGCATCACTTTTAGCATTCAGGATGTCACATTTTTCATTTAATCCTATGAGGGGATCGTCTTCCTGCAAAATTTTTCCAGTAATGGCAATGCCCAAAAATGAAATACAGCTATTTGGTAATGCTATGTGGAGGTTGTTTCAATGCAATTCAACTGACTTCAATCGACCTCTGCCAATGTATCCAGGCATTGTCATGGGACCAAACCCATTGTTTTAACCATCTAGCATCCAATGTATTTAGAGGCTTATTATTGCCAGTGGCAGGTGCGCTCCTCCCTTACTCAAACTAAAATCACAACCAGGTTCCTGGAGGGCTGTGTTGGGAGAGGATAATCTCCTAAAATAGAATAAACATTAAAGTGGTCTGAAAGTCAGCATTTCTACTTTGCTCTAAAATATTCCTCACAGCTTGAAAGCTACTATCCCAGAACAAAATTCTAGCAGAACATCACTGAAATGATTAAAGAAAGCACTTTCTCCTGCTATTTAGCTTCAAATCTGCATCCAAACTGGAGATAACAGTATCTTTTTTTACTTGTTAAACACAAATGTATCAACACTGGAATGTAAACAAACACTCTCTGAGAAACCGTCTCTGCTTCAGGCAAACACAGTGTTCAGAATAGCTCAATAGAATATTTTAATATATAATAAAAAGCAGTTATAATAGAATAATACAATGCAATGCCAGCTTTCAGGGTAAGAAAAACTACACTTTGGAAACGTGTAATTTGTAAACAGACAATATTATGTGCACAAAAGCAAATATGATAACTGTATGAGTAATAAAAAGTAGGAAAACGCATTTTTATTAAATGTTATGTCAGAGTTCCGACCACTTTATATACAGAGCACCCTACAGTATGTGATACTAAACCCAAATGCAATGGACATACAGCTCAATTATGCACAGTTAGAGTCCTTATATGGTTCCAATCTTCAAATCTTCATCATGGAAAATTGCAGATATCAGTGACCTCATAAAAAGGGGAAGAGAAACAGAAACCATATATAGTGAAGTTCTCTGTAATCCTATTATCCATATAAAACCACCATAAGTCACTCCAGTATTTGTGCCAATCAATCGTGTATAAACTTCTTCCAGCAAGGTAGGCAAATCTTTGCGCTCACCAGATATTGTGGCTGACCCTCTACAGACAGCTCATACAGCATATCTAGTTCATCCGGCTCTGCAGAGATTCCTGGGGCTTCTCTGGCGTCAATATCTCATAATGTGATCCATAAAACAACAGAAATATGCATAGTGTAAAACCTTTTTTTTTAAACTTTGGAATCCACACGGCCTCTCGTGAAAGTGACCCTCAAAGCACACTAACACCAGTGTGTGGCTACATACACAAGGCACAACAATGCACTCACCAAAACAGATAGCTGACCGACCCTTCACAGACCAGCAGACATTGTTTTATATGTTTCCCGGTGGGCAATGGCTGCCTCTTCCTCTTTACAAGTTGGTCACTGGGTAACTGGGATTAATATTTAGAAAAGTGGGTGAAGCCTACAACACCCAATCAAGACAAGACAAGACAAATAACATTTATGTCGCGCTTTTCTCTTGGCGGACTAAAAGCGCCAGAGCTGCAGCTACTAGAACATGTTCTATAGGCAGTAGCAGTGTGAGGGAGACTTGCCTAAGGTCTCCTACTGAATAGGTGCTGGCTTACTGAACAGACAGAGCTGAGATTCAAACCCTGGTCTCCCATGTCAGAGGCAGAGCCCTTAACCAGTACACCATCCAGCCACTGTTGGTTTTGATTTTCAAGGGGAATATTTAATTGCTGACATTCTTGCACTGTTAATAGCAGATGCAGGGGCGTAGCAATAGGGGTTGCAGAGGTTGCGACTGCATCGGGGCTGTTGGGCCAGAGGGGCCCTCCCGTAACTACAGTATTAGCTCTCTATTGGTCCTGTGCTCATAATAATCACTTCTATAGATACTTTGAATAGTAGTGATCAGTAACAAGCTGCTCCCCATCCCCTTTTTGCACCTCTGACACTGTGTTGTCCTTGGCAGTGTCAGACAACAATTCTTATGTACAGAGTTCTTGGGGGGCTCAATGTAAAACTTGCATCGGGGCCCACAGCTCCTTAGCTATGCCACTGAGCAGATGCTTCAAACCTGGTACAGTTGGTCATTGGGTGACTGGGGTTCACATTCAGAAAAGAATGTGGAGCCACAAACAGCCAATCAGATTTGTTTAATTTCAATGCAAATTATTGATACCAAAGACCGCAAAGCTCACAAACTTGGTCATTGAGTAATTGTGTGTTAGGGTTAGAAAAAGTATGCGGAGCCAACACCAGCCAAATACATACCCGGGCAACGCCGGGTCATCAGCTAGTGTATATATACAGTATATACTATATATCTGGATGCTTTCTGTGTCACGGAGTTGTATGTAGTTTAGATTTGAGGGCTTGGATGTATTTTGATATTTTGAATACCTTTTTATTTTCTATTCATCAATTTTTTTTTCTTCTGGTTTTTTTTTTTTTTTTTGCATCTGGCAGAAGCAATTCTCCCCGTTCCAATATTCACTTTGCCTCTGTGTATCTATTTCTTGAAATGAGCCCTCTAAACAATTCAAATTTATTGATATATGTGCAAGCTTTGCATATTCTGAGCAATTTAGCGGAATGTGTCAAAGTAAATTGTCTGCGTTTAAGATGAATTAACATCAGTTTGTGGCGATAGGTTTCCCGGAGCTGCGAGACTTTGCCGCCGGTGTCATCTATCATTCCACGAGTGTCATAAAACTCGAGAAGGTGGAAATCACAGAACTCTCTCCCGCTATCTGTTTGTTTATCCACCTCTCATAGTACCGCACTTTCCTCTCCTGAAATCAATTTGTGAAAGGTTATAAAGCACTTTATAAATTACAGGTAATTTTTTACTTTGGCTCTTTGCATATAGAAGTATTCCAGCAGAAATAAGACTTAAATAGCAACCTCTAGAAAATTCCACACATCCACTTACACATAGCTTTAGTAAAAGTCTCGGCACTCCCATAACCCAATTATAAACTTGCCACCAAATGGAGGTTAATTCTATACCAGTATCTTAGGGCCAGAGTTGTGTCCTGGGTAGAAATGGAATGTGCCATGGCATGGGCTAGAGCAGGGAGGTTAGACTCCAGCCCTCAAAGGCCGAGGTCCTCACACATTTTTGTCACAGCTCAAGTCAACCTCCCTGGCGGCAACACAGAGTCAGACTTGGGGTGGAAAAAAGTAGCAAGGAGCGGTAATTCCGAGCCTGACTCAGGGTAGTTGACGGGAGGTCTATGCAGAGCCTTAAAGGGAACCTTAACTGCCATGGAAAAATAAATTCACTTACCTGGGGGCTTTCCCAAGCCTCCTGCTGCCGTCCTGTGCCCGCGCCGGTCCTTCGGTCTCCTCCGGTCTCCCTCCGCCGCTAAGTTTCGTTTTCGGACGACTGCCAGTCGTCCTCGGGCCTCTTCCGCATTCCTCGTCGTAAACTGCAGTAAAGCGCGTCCGCATGACGCCAAACGCGTCATGCGGACGCGCTTTACTGCATTTTACGACGAGGAATGCGGAAGTGGCCCGAGGACGACTGGCAGTCGTCCGAAAACGAAACTTAGCGGCGGAGGGAGGCCGGAGGAGACCGAAGGACCGGCGCGGGCACAGGATGGCTGCAGGAGGCTTGGGAAAGCCCCCAGGTAAGTGAATTTATTTTTCCACGGCAGTTAAGGTTCCCTTTAAGAGCAGTGATGTTTCAACTCACTTCCACCGGGACCCAGACACTGGTAACCATTCTTTTTCCAGTCCTCAAAGGCTCTGGATCCCTAAAGTGACATGGCAGTTTGTCTCACTATAGGGGTACTGCGCCACCCGGAGGACGGAGGTAGAATTGCAGCGCTGGATCCCAGGGAGGTAAGTGCAGAGGCTGCTGTAGATCTCACTGTGGTATGTTTTTTTCCTGGTGATAGGATCTAAAAATGTGGGAAAAATTGCACCCCTTTCAGACACTAAAATCTGGAAATAATCATACTGCCAGAGAGGTTAATTGATGGGAATGAATCGGCAATGGTGTGATTCATCAAGTAGTACACATGGCTCCTATTCTCAGTCCATCCTAGTCACTGGCATGGATATGTTCCTTGAGGGCTGGAGTTCGACAGATGTGGGCAGGACAGTGGAGAAATTCTGTCAACTGGTGTCCAGCATGATCTCTGACCTAAACTCAGCTGGCCAATAGGGATTAAGTCTGCATTTGCAAAGCCCCATTCCCATCAGGACATGCTGGTTTGCAAACATCAATAGCCAGCTACCTTCAGATGAGAGGGAATCCTGAACTGGCGGTTCACCACTGGGAAACGAGAAGCGTCTCAGGTACCATACTTACCTGGGGCTTTTACTCATTGCATAATTGTGTTTCTTTCCTATTGTTTATAGGGCATTCCTCAAGCCAAATACTTTTTTGTTTTTGTTTTAATACTCTAATTCCCTATAAACCAAATAAACCACGCCCACGGTTTTTCAGAGAGCCTTGGCAGTAGCAAGGGCTCATGGGAGCTGAGTCTGGGCAGGAGGAGGAGGAGGTGTTACTAGCCATTGATTTCAGAGGCAGAGGGGAGGAGGGAGGAGGGGGAGATTAGGTTTTTTTTCACAGGCTGAGTGCTCAAGATACAGATAAGCTGCCTCTGTGTAATGTTTACAAACAACATGGCTGCTGTCATTGTATCACAGGAAGAAATAATCATTTTCTATTAAAGCTGTTTGCAGCTAGATTTGCTGTGTAAACTATCTAAACTTTAGATAAGATATATAGACAAGTTACTTGTTAAATAGTTAGTTTTTCATCTTGGATACGGTTTAAGGCCGTTTACGCACGACACTGTCAGGCTTTTTGGCATAATTGCTGAGGACCAAACCCAACCAGGGAAACGGCGAGGGACGGCGGCCTTAAGGGGGCTTCAGGAAGCCCCAGGTAAGTATGGAACCTGAGAAGCTTCTCGTCTCAGGTTGCCTTTAACCTCCCTCCATTTTTGTCTCAATTGATATATACCACCATGCTAACTAACATAATAATGTACCACATACCTTCTCAAACCACCTCCATACTTCATGGGTCATGTGACTGCACTCATAAATCAGGCAGCCTGGATCTTCCTGGCTACAGTGTTCAGATCATGCAAATACAATACCAACCCTTCCACAATATCCTTTTCTAATGCCTGGTCCCTACCCTGATTTCATCATACCATCAACATTATGCTCATCGTTTATTAAATAGACCTGACACCAGTTCACCGGCTGTCATTCTTTGGAGAATTATTGGTAGATACTAAGCACTCCATAGCTGGAACAACCCATAGGAACTGCCAGTTTTGGAGAAATTCTGACACAGTCATCTGGCCTTTCCAATTTGACCACCCTCAAAGACACATCAGATCCTCCTTACGCATGCCCATTTTTCCTGCTTCCCATGCATCATGTTCAAGAACTTACTATCCGTTTGCTGCCTACAAGGGTGGACCTTTCATGAAGCCACATATATCATGTGATTCAGGAGGAAAAAATTAGGGAGCGCCATTTGGACATTACAGTTTGGGCCACCTGGTGCCTGCCTCCTCTCTGCTCTCCCAACCGCCTTCCTGGCAAACACACTACCCTCCTCATCCACACACCCCCAAATCCCCATTTCATTTGACTGGTGGCACCTGCCACCCTTCCTTACGACATCAAAAGCAGATGGTGTGTTGATATACTATATGCCTCTTACCAAGGCATGCTACAGTAAAACTCTATCACCGGCAAGAGATCACCATGGCCAGTCAGAGGGGAAGCTTTGGCACGTGACCAATCAGGTGGGGGTGCTGGCACCAGACTGGCCAATCGCAGCCGCCTACTACTTCTTTTGCTAACTGTTGCCGATGGTCTCGCGGGTGGGACCTCAGCACCGCCTTGGCCAGTCACTGTACTCGATCAGTAGCAGTGACATCCACCAAAGTTTGTTTCAGGCAGAAGAAAGTCTAAAACAGGCCCTGGCTGCTTATCCTACCGTGTGACAGTGAGATAATCAATGATCTATACTTCATCTCAGAGCCGGTACAAGGTCCTTCAGCACCCAATGCTGAGACACCAAACTGCGCCCTTCCATCCCTCTCACCCCAGTCGTCACACACTGACTGCTATTATAATAAGAGGTGCCCCCCAACCCCCTCAACACCTTAATCTCTAGTTATCTGGCTTGCAGTCACAACCATGTATCCCCTTTTCTTATTCCTCTCTGTTTCAAACACAATAGGAAAATGATATAGCTGAGTGAGCTGTGCGCCCCCTCCTACACTGCGCCCTGATGCTGGAGCCTCTCTTGCCTCGGCCTGGCCCTGCTTCACCTGTCAGTTGTTTGTCTTGTGGTTGATAATCAGCATTTACTTACTGTAAAAGATAAGAACTGAAAGTGCTTTGAGGTTGTTTTTAGGTCCAGGTTTACTTCGGTTATGACTGAGCATTGCGCACATAAAAGCGAGTCTTCTGGTCTGGGGCGCGCACAGAGGAGTCTTGGCACAGGATGTAGATCGCTTTGTGGCATGCTATATGCCGGGAATATTACACCTATGTGCGCGGTGCTGCCCGGTGGGGCGCAGGCACATAGGAGTCTTGGCACAGGATGTAGATCTCTATGTGGCATGCTATATGCCGGGAATATTACACCTATGTGCGCGGTGCTGTTCGGTGACCGGCTCAGATGTATCTCACACACACAATCTATTTGGCTTGCTGCTGGAGCATCTGTCAGCGCTCTCCTCTGCCAACTCCGACTCTGCTTCGCCTATCCCCGCCTGCTCAGTTTAGTAAAGAACGGCCAAAATTTACAAAGGGCGCAGATATACAGTATGATCTGTGATTAACGCCAGGCGTGAGGCTCTGCGGATCAGTTTATAGAACATTTCCAGGCCACGGAGCTGAATATATCAGATCAGAACAGGAATTGGTTTCTTATCGGCCAAGTAAGTTCACACTTAGCAGGAATATGACCTCGCTGTTTCTCAATAAATGCAGAGAGAAAAACATATAAATAGACACGACAAAAAATGCTAACCGTAGACAAATGCGTCCTTCTGTAGATGCAGCTCGTGGTGCACTGCCCTGTCACAGTCGTAGTCAGGGCAGTTTCTAGGCTAAATTGCTTCCAGGGTGAGGGTGTAAAAATTGTACCAGCACCCCCCCCCCCCCCCCGCACCCATGGGGGCTTGAAAATATTATTTACGATGCAATATTTAGCCCCCCATTATAGGTAGCCGGCTATAGATGCCCCCAGTATAGGTTAGCCAGCCATAGGTGCCCCCAGTATAAGTAAGCCAGCCATAGGTGCCCCCAGTATAGGTTAGCCAGCCATAGGTGCCCCCAGTATAGGTTAGCCAGCCATAGGTGCCTCAGTGTAGGTTAGCCAGCCATAGGTGCCCCCAGTATAGGTTAGCCAGCCATAGGAACCCCAGTATAGGTTAGCCAGCCATAGGTGCCCCAGTATAGGTTAGCCAGCCATAGGTGCCCCAGTATAGGTTAGCCAGTCATAGGTGCCCCAGTATAAGTTAGCGAGCCATAGGGCCCCAAGTATAGGTTAGTCAGCCAGCCATAGGGCCCCAAGTATAGGTTAGCAGACCATAGGTGCCCCAAGTATAAGTTAGCCAGCCAGTCACTGGTGATCCCAGTATAGGTTAGTCAGCCATAGGTGCCCCCAGTATAGGGTATTGGTGATCCAGCTAGCCATAAGTGCCCCCACTATATATTAGTCAGCCAGCTACCCATGCATACCTCCCAGACCCCCCCCCCCCCCCCCTCACGCAGGCAGCTGCAATACAACCCGACTCCTCCCTCTCTAGCTTCAGGTCCCTCTCCCTGCTCCCCCCTCCATTGAATAGATTTCATGCTACGGCAGCGGGGTATTAGCAATGACTCACCTTACGGGCTAAGGCAATGTCCATGTGCCGCCGGGCTGCTCTCTCTCTGCACATCGCCATTCACAGGAAGTAGGAAGTGTTAACGGATTGGTCTGTTAACAGACCAATGGGGATCCTTGGAGCCACAATTTAAAGAGAATCTGTATTGTTAAAACCGCACAAAAGTAAACATACCAGTGCGTTAGGGGACATCTCCTATTACCCTCTGACACAATTTCGCCGCTCCCCGCCGCATTAAAAGTGGTTAAAAACAGTTTTAAAAAGTTTGTTTATAAACAAACAAAATGGCCACCAAAACAGGAAGTAGGTTGATGTACAGTATGTCCACACATAGAAAATACATTCATACACAAGCAGGCTGTATACACCCTTCCTTTTGAATCTCAAGAGATCATTAGTGTGTTTCTTTCCCTCTGCAGCTCTTCTCCACTGAAGTGTCAGGCTGTTTCTTCCTGCAGAGTGCAGACAGCTCTGCCTGTATGTAATTCCTCTGTATGTGAAAGCCCAGCCAGCTCAGAGGAGGATTTATCCAGCTTGTAAAAGATAATAGAGCAGAGAGAAGCTACACTAATCTAAATAACACACAGGCAGTGTGCAGAGAGGGGCCTGGAGGGGGGAGATGCATCACAGAACCACAACACTGAAGAACTTGGCAGCCTTCCAGACACAGGCTGACAAGTCTGACAAGAGAGAGATAAGTTGATTTATTACAGAGATGGTGATAGTAGAACGTGCTGCAGTAAGCCAGGACACATTAGAATAGCTTTTGGAACTTGTAGGATGATAAAAAACAGGATGCAATTTTTGTTACAGAGTCTCTTTAAAGATGCTTTTAGCTCTCAGTCAGCTCTACTTAGAGCTGAGAGCTGCGTGGCTAGTGGCGGTGTTGGCGTCGGGTGCGTGAAGATCTTCAATCAACTCAAAGAAGCTCGCAATATTAGAGGATATTGGCGTGGGACTTTTACGAGGATATTAGCATGGTAACATTTTCTTTTAAAGGTATAGGTAAGTAGTTCTGGTTGATTTAAAATAATAAAGGACTTTTTAAGGAGGCTTTGCTATTAATCGCTAAAATCGGCGGACAGGGAAACATCATTTCCCACACAATGCATTATAATATTAAAATCGATTTTCCCAAAAACTATAAGGTCTTTTTGAAAATTCTCCTCTTGTTCCCACTGTTATTCACACCCTGCACATTTGGTGTTTTATAAAACATACGGGGGCTTTGCTATTAACCGCTAAAATAATCACGGGTAATCACGGATTCCGACTCGTGATTACGGATGTAATGGGAAATTCCGACTCAAAACCACATTCGAATTTGGAACTCCAATTCTATCCGTAATCACGATCACCCATTTGGAATTGGGGGTATCCGAGCAACACTGGGGGTAACATACCAATATACAGCAATATATAGGTATAAAAAATGACGGTGATGCTGAAACTAGGATACTCAACGTGAAAGAGGATATCCTGCATAATTGGCTGCATTTTACTATATGCCACTACAGGGCCTCTTTAAGCATCATTTAAGTCTTTCATTTCGTAAATCCTTCCCCAGTGCTATTAGGGTGCTGTTCTGTATATGAGTGCGCGGTTTAGTGACTCCTCAGGCTCCCGTTCCCGCAGTGCTCCTGACGCGGGCAGGGCAGGCATTTAGCAGCACCGGGGCGCGGGATACGGTTTATTGCTTCGGCATGACAGAGAAAATCCACACAACACGTTCAGGAAATGAAACAATGTGACGAATGGCAGAGCTGTGCATTCCAGCAGATTCCAGGCAATATTGCAGGAATAGTCCGGGCTTAGTTAATATTAGCTGTTCACATTACTCGAGTCTGTTTCCACAAAGGTCAGAATTCCTATTTTGTGTATTGTTTCTTTTATATCAAATAATGACTTCTGTGTTGCCGGTTTGTAAAGCTTGGTTGACAAACCCATTCATGCTGTAAAAGGAACCCGAAGTGAGACACATGTGGAGGCTGCCATGTGTATTTCCTTAGAAGGGGAACCTAAATCCCCCTGCAGCCACCCTGTGCCTGTGCCGTCCCTGACCAGTGCTCCAGTTCCCTGCAGTGCAGTGCCCCGTTTTCAGCCACTAGTGGTCAGCATTGCAGTAAATGAGGAGCGGTGGTACCCACGCTGGAACGCGGAAGGAAGAAGTGAGTAATTACTTCAGCCGCCCGCTGCCTGACACACTGCTGGGAGACGCTGCGCTCAGAGCTGGAGGGGGAGAGCGGGCGGGGGGGGGGGACCCAGGTGAGGGCGGGGGTCCGACCTCCCTCCCTACCGCTGTGCCCACTGCCCCCCTTCCTGGCTGCTACCCCTCCAAGGGGCAATTTTACTAACTATGATGGGAAGCGGCATACTCACAAGTTTGCCTCAAGCGGCAAAAAGTCTATAACCGGCCCTAACAACAGTCACATGGCTTAAAAGGGCATGAATGGCTATGGTCTTCTTAAAGAGGAACTCCAGTGAAAATAATGTAATAAAAAAGTGCTTCATTTTTACAATAATTATGTAAAAATGATTTAGTCAGTGTTTGCCCATTGTAAAATATTTTAAATCCCTGATTTATATTCTGACATTTATTATATGGTGTCATTTTTACTGCTGGCAGGTGATGTAGCTGCTGCTTGCTGTTTTGGCAGTTGGAAACAGCTGTAAACAGCTATTTCCCACAATCAGGGCCGGCCCGCTCATGAGGCGGGGTGAAACTTTTGCCTCAGGCGGCAAATTTCCAGGGGCGGCACCCGCCCGTCCGTGGGTGCGGGGAGCCGGCCCGCCGAGCTGGAGGGGTAGCTGGCAGGACGGGGGTATTGGGCCAGCGGCGGGAAGGGGGGTCGGACCCCCCCCTCCCTCGCCTGGGTCCCCCGTCCTCCGCTCCCCTCCAGCCTAAATAGAAGCAGCCGTATGTGTAAGAGGCACGGGCGGGGAGACACTCACCTCCTCCTCGCTCCAGCGTGCGCTCCACTGACATCACTTCCTGCAGGAAGTGACGTCAGTGGAACGCACGCTGGGAAGAGGTGAGTGTCCTCCCCGCCCGTGCCTCTTACACATACGGCTGCTTCTATTTAGGCTGGAAGGGAGCGGAGGACGGGGGACCCAGGCGAGGGAGGGGGGGGTCCGACCCCCCTCCCCGCCGCTGGCCCAATACCCCCGTCCTGCCAGCTACCCCTCCAGCTCGGCGGCCCCCCAGAGCGCCCCCCCCGAGGGGGGGAGGGGCGGCGGTGACAATTTTTAAAAAATTTGCCTCAGGCGGCAAAAAGTCTAGGGCCGGCCCTGCCCACAATGTAACAAGGTTCACAGACAGGAAACTACCAGGAGTACCACGGTCCTCAGAGATTCTTGTGGGAGGGGTTTCACCACAATATCAGTCATACAGCGCCCCCTGATGGTCTGTTTGTGAAAAGGAATAGATTTCTCATATAAAAGGGGGTATCAGCTACTGATTGGGATAAAGTTCAATTCTTGGTCGGAGTTTCTCTTTAAAGCAACTAGAGCTGTACTATCCGCAAAGGGTTAAATAAGCAGTTTTGAAAAGTTGTATTAAAGGACATCTGGTGAAAATAAACTAATAAGAGTAACAATTTAATCTATTCTCCTTCTCCTAAAATGACTTTTTTTTAGATGTCCAGCAGTTTTATTTTATATTTAAATCTAGTTTTTAAGTTTTTACCGTTCCATTGTTTCTGTTAAATGGCACCTTCATTGCAGTATGTCAGAGCTAAAATCTATGAATTATTGACCATTTTGATATCTCTTTTCTGCTCTCAGACGCCATTTACTGTCAGGAAACTTATGGCTGTAATTACTGTACATATCAGTGAGGGTCACACTGTAGTCTGACCCAGTCCCGACCCAGACAGAAACTGTCACTTGCATACCTGTTGTTTAACTCTTTTAGGCAGAGAAAGAGAAAAAAAAGGAACACAACATAGTCATTTGTGTGCTTGGCACTCTACATACACAGGTCTGTCTCAGCATGTCACATGACACTTTGGTTGTCCTTTAAATAGAGGATTAAAAATAATCTCCTAAGAGAAAAATCAGGAGAAAAAGTTTGTTGCGTAAGGGTCAAGGTGTCAGAAGAGGTTGTGGCTTCGTGTGATTGATATGGGCTTTCTAAAAAGAAGCAGGGCACATGCTGGTCAGGAATGTGGCTTCCAATGTCAATGTCCGAGATGTGTCAATGGAAACTCCAACTCCAGTCCCGGAACCCGTAAAATCTATACCAAAACTTGCCTTCTGCCATCTTTGCAGTTGTTCCTCTATATGGGTACTAGAACCGAACCGTTCGCCGGCGAACCCCTCACCCTGTATTACTTCCGAGTCGCTATGACCCGTAGTAGTACGGCTGTGCTGGGCCGGCAGTGCGCGTCCTTGATCGCGCACCTGTTGCCGGGCACTTTCTGCGCATGTGCGTGACGTCATGTGTGATGTCACGCTCATGCGCAGAGAGTGCCGGGCAACAGGCGCGCTATCGAAGACGCGCACCGCCGGCCTAGCGCAGCCGTTCTACTACGGGTCATAGCGACCCGGAAGTAGTACGGCCACATAGAGATTTGCGGGCGAACTGTTCGCTCACATCTCTTATGGGTACTGACACTTGTATTGTATTGGTGGAGTTCCAGCTATTGGCTACAGTGCAACAACAGGGCACCGGCATTGGATTACTCTCTAGCCAAACTGTAAACCTGCTTAGAATGAGTTGCAAACCCACATCAGCTGTGCGGGAAGGGCCGCCTTCTAGGCATCACAGGGGGGACTGCTGTATGGGGCCCGAGTGAATCTGTGGTCCGGCGAACAGTGTCACACATGGGCCCTAGCTGCAGTCTGTGTCTGTCCATGTCTGTCCTTCTGGCTGCCCATTAATGTGATGAGAGATGCCGGGAGGCTCATCCAGGAATTACCTTAGTCAGTTAGTGATTAAAGTAAACCTGCAACGAATGGGAGAAAAGGATTGTTACTCATCTGGGGCTCCTTCCAGACCCCTGTAGTCCATCAGCTCTCTCTATACCCTTCCGACCCGATCCGTTGTGCTCCTGTGAAGTCCACACAATCCAGCTGGGTTGCAGGACACTGCACATGTGCCTCTTTCGTCATGCTCCCATAGCTGGGGGCATTCTGTACAAGCGCAGTTACAGTCTTAACGAACTGAGCATCTGCAGAATGCTCCCAGCCATGGGAAGGCATGCAAAGCGGACACACAGACGTTAGTGTGTTCAGGCCTTCAAAGATTGTGATTTGCCCAGTGGTGTAGCAATAGGGGGTGCAGAGGTTACCACTGCCCTTGCCCCAGAGTACCCCCACCCTCAACCACAGTATTAGCTCTCTATTGGTCCTGTGCTGGTAATGATCCCTTCTATAGATACATTGAATAGTAGTAATCACTAACAAGCTGTTCCCCATCCCCTTCTTGCACCTTTGACACTGTGGTTGTCCTTGGCAGGTTTTGGTGCGCCGTATCAATTGTTATGAAAAGAGTGCTTGAGGGGGCCCAATGTAAAACTTGCACCGGGGGCCCATAGCTCCTTAGCTATGCCACTGGTTTGCCATGTGGGGAGGAGGGGAGTGAGAGTTTCCAGTAGGTTTGCCAAATATGGGGCTCAAACATTTCGGATGATGGACCTGTCTGCGGCTGCACCTAAATAACCGGAGCCCAGTTCAACCATAACATCTGTAGGTGGTTTTAACTGCTGCAGAAGGTCCCTTTATAATCCAGCCCGTGTTACATCAGGAAATCGCAGGAAGTATTCTCAGAGGCTCGCCGTCTGCTGAAGTAATTTCCTATTGTCTTCTTCTTTCAGTCCTATCAAGGACAACGACACCCAGGGGCCCGAGGAAGCGATATTACAGATCTACCTGTTGCAGGCAGAGAGTTGCAGACAATGCAGGTTTTCCCAACGACCCTCGATTTAATTATTCCATTTACATCCATTGTCTTCCCGTGCTGAATAAACTGGAATAAAACCAGCAGAGGAGCAGAAACCGACACGAGTATATCTCTTGTGATGAAGGAGGTGTCGGAGCAACCTTAACAATTCTCATTTACACACACAGCCGAGAGAGAGGAAGACGTGTTATCTGCTCTGTAAAGATCAAAAAAGAAAATATATAAAGTAGTGAGATGTATTGTTTTTGCCGAGATTGACTCCTTTTCACAACGAGATTGAGACTTGTTTCGCTTCCGAGGTGCAGAGAGAGGAGGCAGAACGTCTGCCAGATGTGAAAACATCCAATTAGACAGTTTATCTGTTTGGAGGAAATGCATACAGAATATACGGTTGTTATTATTCTACTTATTATTCAACTTCACTTATAAAGCAATTAATGTACAATAGATATGGGAGACATTACAACTAGTGATGGTCGTAATCAGCTAATTAAGATTACGCAAATTTTTGTGTACATTTTCGCAATTTCACCTATACGGAATTACCATTTGTACATTTAATTGATTTTGCATAGTCATTTGTAATTTTACGTAAAATTTGGCGTAATTTTTAAGTAATTTCAGGCCGACTTTGGCAGTGAACAGCAAAGCCCACATACAAGCTATTGACACCAAAATGGTTTTTTAAACTCAGAAAAATTAAAAATTAAAAAAAAAAAATGTCTTTGCATTTTTGAAATAGATTTTCTCAAAAACTACAAGGTCTTTATGAATAATTCTTTTTCTGCCTTGTACCTACTACTCTCCTTAACCACCTTGGCATTCTATTTATTTCGCCAGGGTGGCTGCGCAGCGTTTTTTTTTATTTTTGTTTTGTTTAAATCATGTAGCTAGCCTAGCGCTAGCTACATGATTCCCTGCTCCTTCCCTCCCACCCTTCTGATCGCCACCGGCGATCAAGTCCGTCCGAAAATCCTGTTCTGAACGGGATTTCCTTTATGGCTTCCCCTGTCGCCATGGCGATGATCGTGATGACATCATCAACGTTGTGACGTCTTCGGGAGTCCCGATCCACCCCTCAGCGCTGCCTGACACTGATTGGCCAGGCTGCGCATGTGGTCTGCAGGGGGGGGGCCCTCTTTCGCGTCGGGTAGCGGCGCATCGGCGGCGAGCGGTGGCGGTGATCGTTAGATACACGCAGCAAGCAAAGTGCTTGCTGCGTGTTTTAAAAAAATATATATCAAAATCGGACCAGCGGGGCCTGAGCGGCGCCCTCCAGTGGTGATTCACGAGCTGAGCTCGTCAATACCGCCAAGGAGGTTAAAGGGAAGGTCCAAGCACAAAAAAAACAAAAACAAAGTCCACTTACCTGGGGCTTCTTCCAGCCCCTGGCTGCCATCCTGTGCCCTCGCCGCAGCTTCGGTGGCTCCCGGTTCCCTCTGGTGCAGAAGCCGACCTCGCCAGGTCGGCTTCCTGGTCTGATCTGTGCGCTCCACGCCGCAGGTCAGGTGGTCCGGCTGACGTCATCAAGTCTGTACTGCACAGGCACAGAACTACTGCTACTTCTGCGCAGTACAGAACTGATGACATCGTCCGGACCACGTGGAGCGCACAGGAAGCCGACCCGAAAGCGGACCTGGCGAGGTCGGCTTCTGCAGTGGAGGACATCGGGAGCCACTTGAGCTGCGGGGGGGGGGGGGGGGCACAGAACGACTGCCAGGGGCTGGAGGAAGCCCCAGGTAAGTGGATTTTGGGTTTTTTTTTTGTGTATGGATGTTTCCTTTAACATATGTAGCAATTTTGGTAACACTAAAGTCAACAAAAATATGATGTGAACTTTAGTGAAAATTACGCAAAATTATGAAATCTTACTATTATATACGAAATTAATTATGATTTCCCCTGAAATTTTGCACTACGATTACAATGCGTAATTGCGAATTTCGATGCAAAATTTTATGTATGCGAAATTTCGGCCCACCACTGATTACAACATCAAACAATGTTACACAGGAACATTACAGCGATAAACAAAATAGTTACATAACAATGTAGGGATAAATATAGCAGACAAGTCACTGAGTCCAGATGGTGGTGGAGAGAAGCACACGTCGGGGAGTAGGGCCCTGCCAAATAGGCTTACAATCTAAGGTGTGGAGCAGAAGGACACATAAGGTGGAGTTGGAGTTAGGGTATAAGTCCAAAGGAGGGGGGAGTCAAAAAAACAAATGTCAAAGACAATGGATTTCAAAAACAAATTTCCAAAATGATACATTTCAAAAATGAAACATTTCTAATTTTCAAAAACGATAATTTTCAAAAGAATAATTTTCAAAAACTAAAAATTTAGGTTGAATGCGCCCAGCACCTGCTATTTATTGGGTGCCCAAATGGCGGCACCCAAATTTTCCATTAGCCACATGTGCCAACATTTCCTGCTTCCATCTGGGAAATCTCTAGACCAGTGGTCTTCAAACTAAGGCCCGAGGGCCGAATGTGGCCCCCTGAGGCTTTTTTACCGGCTCCCACACATAAAATGTATTACTTATAGATGTGGTCAGCTACATCTTTAAATATTGGTGGTCCACATAGAGAATAACAGTACTGGCACCTCCCATCCACATGGAAGCCAGAAAGCAGTAATTTGCTGTTTTCCAATCATATTCCACATCAGGTGACACTGCTGTCCAATTGGACTTCAGGTTGTCACCTGGGTATGCTTCACTCTCCGGCCTGCAAAGACTTCTACATCATTTTATGTATACTCAGGCCCCCCAGCAGTATGAAATATGTTGACCCGGCCCGCCTCCACCCAAAACGTTTGAGGACCACTGCTCTAGACCACTCTGAGGCTTCCCACTACTGAGTTAAGTATGTAACACTTCAGTTTTTTTTAATGCAAATTTTAATCATTTTAGAACTAGGCCAAACAAGGCACTTCCTGCTAATTTTGACTTGCCCATGTCTAAGCTGCTTAAAGGACACCCGAGATGAAAATAAACTAATTAAATAAACCATTGTGTCTTCCTTCTATATATTATAGTGTATATTTAAATGTACTTTTTTTTTTTTAAACGTTTTAATGTTTTTGCTCAATGACACATTCATTATAGTATGCCAGAGCTAAAATCTATGAACTATTGGCCCCTTTTATCTATTTCCTGCTCTAAGAAGCAATTTTTTGCTAGGAAAGTGTTTTATAGTTGGAATTTCTTATTAGTGAGGGTCACAGTGGAGTCAGGACTGAGTCAGCCACTTACATACCTGATATTTAACTCTTTCAGGCTAAGAAAGTAAAACAGGAACACAGCATAGTTATCTGTGTGCTTGGCACTGTACATACCCATGTCTATCTCATCATGTCACACGTCACCTCGGGTATCCTTTAAAAATCTGCATAAAATGTGCATGTCACCTGGAATAAATAGCAACTTACTGACCCTTTATCTGCCATCGAGATTTGTGAAGCCAACGAAAGGCTGAGGATCTGAGGAGCAATTCAACTTGTAAAGTTTAAAGTGACTGAAGTGAAAAAGAAAACCATCCTACTAATATAATAAATGGGAAAGTTCGGATGTTTGGATGTTTGTTACTCGACCACGCAAAAACGGCTGAACGGATTTGAATGAAATTTGGCACACACATAGTACATTACCTGGAATACAGTATAGGATACTTTTTATTCCCATAACCAAAAAGGGGGCGGAGACAAATACAAATTTCTCTGGAAAATGTAAACAGCAGCCATTCTTACACTGTTAATGGCAGGGTTCTCAAACTTTGCACAGTTGGTCGCTGGGTGACTGGGATTAATATTCAGAAAGGTGGGTGGAGCCTATAAAAGCCAATCAAAATTAACCTATTAATCTTTAACCACCTTAGCGGTATGGACGAGCTCAGCTCGTCCATTACCGCCAGAGGGTGCCGCTCAGGCCCTGCTGGGCCGATTTTGATCAAATAAAGAGCAGCACACGCAGCCGGCACTTTGCCAGCCGCGTGTGCTGCCCGATCGCCGCCGCTCTGCGGCGATCCGCCGCGAGCAGCGGCGAAAGAGGGTCCCCCCAGCCGCCTGAGCCCTGCGCAGCCGGAACAAATAGTTCCGGCCAGCGCTAAGGGCTGGATCGGAGGCGGCAGACGTCAGGACGTCGGCTGACGTCCATGACGTCACTCCGCTCGTCGCCATGGCGACGTAGTAAACAAAACACGGAAGGCCGCTCATTGCGGCCTTCCGTGTTACTTTTGGCCGCCGGAGGCGATCAGAAGAACGCCTCCCGAGCGCCATCTAGTGGGCTTTCATGCAGCCAACTTTCAGTTGGCTGCATGAAATAGTTTTTTTTTAATTTAAAAAAAACCCTCATGCAGCTGCCCTGGCGATCTTAATAGAACGCCAGGGTGGTTAAGGGGAATATTTTATTGATGCCATTTTTGCACTGTTAATCACCTGTACCTGGTACAGTTGGCCATTGGGTGATTGGGGTTCAAATTCAGAAAAGGGGTGGAGCCACATTCAATCAGATTAATTTTATTTCATTGCAAATTATTGATGCCAAAGACTGCAAAGCTCACATACTTGGTCATTAAGTAATTGTGTGTTAGGGTTAGGAAAAGTGGGCAGAGCTAACACTAGCCAAATACATACCCGGGCAACGCCGGGCGTCCAGCTAGTATGATATAATACAATACAATACAATACAATAACATTTCTATAGCGCTTTTCTCCCATAGGACTCAAACGCTTAGGCTCTCTCAGATTCAGTAATTGGTAGTAGGATGAAGTATCCACACAACAAAAGTTATATTTCTGCAAATGCCAAACTGAACAGGTGGGTTTTCAGTCTGGATTTAAACACGTCCAGGGATGGAGCTGTCCTGATCTGTTGAGGTAAGGAGTTCCAAAATTTCGGGGCAGCATGACAGAAGGCTCTGGGACCAAAAGTTTCCAAGTGGATTCTGGGTATGACTAGATTATTAGAACCTGTGGATCTGAGAATGTGGAGATTGCTACGCAGCTGCAACATATCTTTCATGTATAATGAATTGTATGTGTAGTACGGATAATGAATAGAACATTAGGAGAAAAGAAAAGAGTCTCATATTTTTATTTTCAGTTATATAGTTTTTTTTCTATAACATTGCATCATTCTCTAATACTTGCCATTCACAAACCACCTTCTGTATTTTAATTGTTGAAACAGAGCAGAGCTAATGACCCTTTGAACCTTCCTGTAGTCAATCCTTAAACAAACAAGAAACAGTAAGAGACAGGTTGAGATAAGAGTTTAGAAAACAGCACTGCAGCCTACCCAAGTTGTGTCGGAGAGCTCAGAGATGTTCTTTTGCATAGATAACTGAAGTTTCTTAACTATTCCTGTACTGGAAACAATAAGAGACTCATATATTTGCTACTAATGTTCCATTTCTTAGCTGTACTACACATAAAATTCAGTATCTCATACGTTTATTTAAACTTCAGATTCCCTTTAAGCTGCAGAGAATCGCCGTTGTGTTACAGTTTTAGATTTCATTTTTTACGTTCCCGGCAAGACGTTATTTTCATCGAGACCTCTCTTCCATATCCTGTTTACGTTTCTGCCTCGCTATGTTTCTGGCTGCTAAGTGGAAAGCCTAATATAAGCAGCCAAAAATAAAAACACAATAAAGTGGTTTCGAAAAAAAAAAAAAATATAAATAAATAGAACCTCTTCTGGCAGCAGAATCATCATAAACGATTTGCTCGGAACATTTTTCATACCAGCCCTCTGCTAAACGAAGAGAGTGGTGAGCAGTTTTCCACCGACCAGCGGCCTGGAAACGCATCGGGGAGAGTCTTTACGGTGTGATTAAATATTATCCAGGGTTTGTTTTTAATAAAGTGTTTGAATTACGGAGCGTGCTTTAGTGGCGCAGGAGCGGAGGAGAGCGCTACAAAAAATGGCTCCCACTCCCATGAGAATTCCGCTTTCATTAGACGATTGCCGCTACTCTTCTTCTTCTTCTTCTGAAGAGCGTTTCGGAAGTCCCAGAGGAGACGTTTATGACAACATCAATAAGGAGAGGGTGAGATTAAAGCAGCACTCCGCTATGCCGGGGATTAATATACACTCCATAGCCAAAGTCAGTAGATTCATGTGTAGAGTGCTGGGGAGGCGGCGTCAATGACTCATTACCGACTTCTAAAGCAAAGGATAAGTGCACTGCTATAAAACAGAGGAGACAAGGAGGACTTCATAAGATATGTAGAGTTTAGACACACACATATTATATACTGTATTTTTCAGAATGTAAGACACACTTTTCTTTGCCAAAACAGGGGGAAGTGGGTGTGCCTTATATTCAAAATATATACGGGCAGTTCGGTGGCATAGTGGTTAGTGCTCTTACCTTGCAACGCTGGGTCCCTGGGTTGAATCCCAGCCAGGTCAACATCCGCAAGGAGTTTGTATGTTCTCCTTGTGTCAGCGCGGGTTTCCTCCGGGCACTCCGGTTTCTTTCCACATCCCAAAAACATACAGATAAATTAATTGGCTTCCCCCTAAAAAAAAATTGGCTCTAGACTACGATACATATACTTCACACTACATAGATAGACATAAGACTATGGTAGGATTAGATTGTGAGCTCCTGTGAGGGACAGTTAGTGGCAACTTACTCTGTACAGTGCTGCCTAAGATGTCGGTGCTATATAGATACTAAATAATAATAATAATATTATACAGTAAAAGAGGTGCAGAGTGTGCAGGAAGCACTTACCCACCTTGTCACCGCGCTCCTCTCCCCTCGCCCCGGTGGATGCTGCCGCGCTCCTCTCCCCTCGCTCTGGTGGATGCCGACGTGCTCTTCTCCCCTCGCCCCGGTGGTTGCCGCTGCGCTCCTCTCCCCTCGCCCCGGTGGTTGCCGCTGCGCTCCTCTCCCCTCGCTCTGGTGGATGCCGACGTGCTCTTCTTCTCTTCTTCTCATTCTGGAGCTGGTGAACTATGGGGACACAGCGGCTGCCAGAAATCATACGCTCCAGGTCCTCTGTACTTGTGCCATACTTCCTCACTGTAACCCCAGCGGCCCACGTGCGTGACCAGGGGCATAACTAGAAATCACCGGGCCCCCCTGCAAAAACTTGGATAGGCCCCCTCCCTCTGGGGCCCGCTCAGGGCCATTTTGGGGGGCAGGAGGGGTCGCAGCATGAGAGGAGAATGTGGCCACACATTGGCGGGGACAGTCCCCCCCCCTCCCTCACCTCGGGCTCTCCTCTCAGCGCTCCCCTCCAGCATCAATCATCAGTGGCAGCAGGAACACATACCTCCATCTGCAGTGGAGATCCATCTCTAAGTGCCTCATGCTACTTCCTGTTTACACAGGAAGTAGTCTCAGATTACATTACATCCTGTTTACACAGGAAGTAGCGTCAGACACTTACAGAGCGGAACCTCCGGCGCGTGGATGGAGGTATGTGTTCCTGCCCACCACCTGCTGTCACTGATGATTGATACTGGAGGGGAGCACTGAGCGGAGAGCCCAAGGTGAAGGAGGGGGGGACTGATGTGTGGCCGTGCTTTCCCCTCATGCTGCGACTCCTCCTGCCATCCAAAATTGCCCTGAGTGGGCCCCATAGAGGCCCCTCGCAGGGGCTGCACCCCCTCTGGGTCACACTCAGGGGCCCCAGGAACACATACCTCCATCTGTCATGGAGATCTATCGCTAAGTGCCTCATGCTACTTCCTGTTTACACAGGAAGTAGTGTCAGATCACCCCTTGTGCGTGACCCCGCCATACAGAAATTAGATTTTGTACTAAAAACGTTCTGTTTTGTAGATCCACACTCACTTCATCAGATATCAGTGTCAGGCCACTGAAGCAATAATGTATGAGTGCCTCTAAAGTAGAATTATTAGTAAATAAATATACATCAAACAAACAGTGAGAGGCCGCTTCAGATAAGGTTTCACAGCAGGGGAGTCCAAAGGGTCATTAGCTCAACTCTGTTTCATAGTTTATGATACAGAGTCCGGTTTGTAAACTGCAAATGTGACAGAATGATGCAATGTTATAAAAAAAAAGCTAAATATCTGAAAATAAAAATATGAGACTCTTTTCTTTGCTGCTAATGTTCTATGAATTATCCGTACTACACATACAATTCCTTTTATCATACTTTTTTTCTGATTCAGTGTCACTTTAAAAGACATATTTACATAAATATTTTGATTTTCATGGAGAGCAGGGATGATGTATTATTGAACATAGGAATCATTTCCACCGACAAACAGGGAAAAGGCGGCCGAGTATGCAGACAAGGACGTAGTTAAGCTCTCCGCAGGCTAACAAAAGATCATTTAATTCCCAGACACGCCTGACTGATAACCTTATTTAGTATCGGAAATATGTTAGTGCTTAAAAGTAAAGAGAGAAATCTTAAATAGAGTGAATGCCTCTGATAACTTACCTAAATTAACGTCGGCTTGAAATGTAATTACCAAGTCCTGGAACTTAATCCTTCTGCTGAAATGCAACCTGTTTAGCGAAGGCGCTGGAGGTCTGGGGAGACGGCCGTTCGATAACTCGCTGCGGCATGGCTGAACTCTTCACAGAAAGTTAATTGAAGAACCAAAACTTTATTTTTAACCATGAGTGGTGTATCCGCAAATGAATTAGTAACCGAAACTTAAGTTCATCCTTCATCTCCCGAGTGACGTCCAATTAATACCGAATGAGACATCTTCCCTTTTATTTTTTTTTTAAGTTGTTAAAGTTCAAAACAAGTGAAAAGTTTTGTTTTGATTTGAGCAGCGTTAAAGTGTAGCTGAGGGGAACCTAAGGGTAAGCAACGGAAAGACGTCTAAGAAGAGGGAAGCCCTTGGGTCCAGCAGAGGTTTTTTTAACGTCCTCCTGGCCCTAATTGTTGGCAATGCATGGGCCCCCGGAAAGAAGTCCGACAAGAGCTAGTCAAATTTCTGATCAGGACTGTGCTCCAAGGGCGTAATAATAGACCCTGCAAGGGATGCAGCCGCAGGGGGGCCCAGAAGCCATAGAGGACCCTGTAGGGGGAGAAGTTTCTTTTCCCTGTCCTGAGAGTCTGACAATTAAGGGCAAAGAGAGAAAAAATGTTCAGCACTCTGAACAATTGTTCTGATGACTGCATCTGCTCAGCCACTGATAAGGAAGCATACAAAGATTTTTAGACAAAGATTTGTAGACAGTCACTATTCAGTGTGTGTCAGGCTCGTGTAGAGCGTCCAGCCTCTCTGCTCCTCCCCAAGTGCTGTGTACTGTAATGATGCTGGAGAAGTCTGCAGAGCCCCGCCCCCAGCCTCTCCACCCCTCCCCAAGTGCTGTGTACTGTAGTGATGCTGGAGGAGTCTGCAGAGCCCCGCAACCAGCCTCTCCACCCCTCCCCAAGTGCTGTGTACTGTAGTGATGCTGGAGGAGTCTGCAGAGCCCCGCCCCCAGCCTCTCCACCCCTCCCCAAGTGCTGTGTACTGTAGTGATGCTGGAGGAGTCTGCAGAGCCCCGCCCCCAGCCTCTCCACCCCTCCCCAAGTGCTGTGTACTGTAGTGATGCTGGAGGAGTCTGCAGAGCCCCGCCCCCAGCCTCTCCACCCCTCCCCAAGTGCTGTGTACTGTAGTGATGCTGGAGAAGTCTGCAGAGCCCCGCCCCCAGCCTCTCCACCCCTCCCCAAGTGCTGTGTGCTGTAGTGATGCTGGAGGAGTCTGCAGAGCCAGTAAAGCTCCATCAGAAATGGACAGAGTGAGTGTAATAAGCTGAGGCTGGGAGCACACTCTTCTGTATGTGTTCTCTGCGCTAAACCGCGATAACTCATATCACGACCTCGCTAGCGGTTACGCGTTTTGCACGTGTTTTTGCGCTCAGTTGCGATTATTATTGCAAAAATCCATGATTGCACACAAAATTTTGCGATTGTGCGCAAAAACATGCGCAAAAACGCTAGCGTGGCTGTGATATGAGTTATCACGGTATAGGGCCCATTTCCATTAGAAGTGGTACGATGAGGCTGCATAGCCGCTTCGCAGCGCGGGTGGCCTGATTCCAATGCACGGCAATGGAACAGTTTCCATTGTGTGCATTGCATGGGGAGCGGTGCGGAGTGATCCAAGAATCTGCAGCATGATTCAGATTCTTGCACGGCCGCATCCGCCCGCCGTCTCCATCATACACTTCTGCATCGGGAGATGCAGATGGGAGCGGAAGTGATGGGTATCCGCATCGGCTCCCACCCGCAAATGGAAAAGGGCCCTTAGTGAATTATCAAGCCCCATGTGTGAAAACATGCACGTTTATCACAGAAGCTCATGTAAATGATAGAGAAAATGCTGCAGTGCTTCACTGCTGTCTGCTTTTATCTACATGGGGAAGACACATTGATGTGTGCACTAGGTGGGGGGCATCCAAAGTTTCGCAAGGCAGCCTTGTGACTTCTAGTTATGCCCCTGCTGCGCTCCTCTCCATTCGCGAGTGCAGCTGTACGGCACTTGTGTGGGTTTTGCCGTTTATGCATGGCAGGATCTTTACTCCTACCGGGCAGAGGTGCTCGTCACGACTCGACCACGAGTAATTTTTTGCGCACTTGTGATTGCGCTCGTTACCCGACTCGTGATCAAAAACCCGCCGATTTTAGCGGTTAATAGCGAAGCCCCCTTACATTCTAGAAACAACACATTTTTGATAGGTTAAGAAGAACAATGGGAACAACAGGGAAACCTTTTAGTTTATGTAAAAAATCAGTTTGAAAGTTTCAAAGGAAAAAAGTATACATGGAAATGCAGTAGATGACAGTTAATGTATTTACCACATTTACATGTATACTTTTTCCTTTAAAACATTAAAATCCATTTTCTAAAAAAAACTATAAGGTCTTTTTGAAAAAAAAAAATGTTCTTCTTGTTCCCACTGTTCTTCTTAACATAAATGGCAAACAGAGATGTGAGCGAACAGTTTGCCTGCGAATCTCTATGTGGTCGTACTACTTCCGGGTCGTTATGACCCTTAGTAGTACGGCTGTGCTGGGCCGGCGGTGCGCGCCTTTCATCGCGCGCCTGTTGCCGGCCCGGGCACTCTCTGTGCATGAGGGTGACATCACTCATGATGTCACGCACATGCGCAGAAAGTGCCCGGCAACAGGCGCGCGATCAAGGACACGCACCGCTGGCCCAGCGCAGCCGTACTACTATGGGTCATAGTGACCCGGAAGTAGTACAGGGTGAGGGGTTCGCCGGCTAATGGTTCGGGAACTATTCGCCAACATCTCTAATGGCAAATTTGGTGTTTCTAGCATGTAAGGGGGCTTTGCTATTAACCGTTAAAGTCGGCAGGTTTTTAATCATGAATACCGACTCGTGATTACATGCGGTTATTCGACTCAAAGCCGCCCTCAAGTCAGATATCCTTTTCTACACGTTATCATGAGTCAATTCGTAAGTGGGCGGAGTAAAATTCGTGATCACTTGAATTTGTGATTGAGCACCACTGGTCCCTGGCAGCGGAGGTGGTCTGGAGGAGGATGCCGGAAGATATTGAGGATCCAGATGATTTCCTCTTCTTAGACAAGTTTCTGCTTTTTGGCCCCAGTTTAACTTTAAAGGATACCTGAGGTGGCATGTGACATGATGAGATAGACATGGGTATGCACAGTGCCAAGCGGACTGATAACTATGCTGTGTTCCTTTTTTTCTTTCTCTGCTTGAAAGAGTTAAATATCAGGTATGTAAGTGGCTGACTCAGTCCTGACTCCAAGAAATTCCAACTAGAAAACACTTTCCTAGCAGAAAATGCCTTCTGAGAGCAGCAAAGAGATAAAAAGGGTCAATTGTTCATAGATTTTAGCTCTGGCATACTTCAATGAATACATTGTGCAAAAAAAATAAAACAGTTAAAACTTAAAAAGTAGATTTAAACATAAAATAATACTGTGAAATATCTTAAAAAGTCATTTTTTCAAGAGAAGGAAGATAGAAGATAGATACAATTGTTTATTTCATTACTTTATTTTCGCCTCGGGTGTCCTTTAAGGACAACCTCCCCGTTCGCATACAAAAACATCCCTGCCACCTCCTCCTGCAATGCAGAGTAGCAGTAGTGTGTGTAATGTTTTCCTGCTTCCAGACACTGATTCACAGCAGAACACTCTCTGCTGCCATTCGCTGGCTCCCGATCACGTGACCCACATGGGGTTCAGGAAACAAGGGGGGACCATACTATCATAAATGCAGGGGTGCCCTATTCAGTCTAGTAACTCCCTTGTCTCCAGCGCTAGTATGTATACAATACGCACTATTTTACTTGTGTAGATACTGATACAATTACCTTTTACATTACCAGAGTTTTAGTGAATAAACACCATTATGAGATAAACATACTGTATGTACAGAAGGGATGAGCAAGCAAAAGTTTCGCCCCAATTTCACTAAAAGTGGCCATACACTATTCAATCTCTTTTTTATAATGTTTTGATCTATTAGATTATTTTATCAAACCTACTATACACCATCAATTTTCAAAGCAATCAACAGAATAAGCAATCTTTGTTTATTGATCGAAAAAAAATATATTCTATTCAGTTATTCTTCTCCAGTCATTTGTTCAGTCGAATAAACAGAAAAATAGAACTTTGTGATTGTACAGTGTATGGACACCTTTAGCGAGATTCTCACAAAAGCAGGGATGAGCAGAAACTACGCCAGTGCGAATTTACGCATCATAGTTCGCATCTATGCATCGTAGTTCGTAGGTGAAGTTTCAAAACTACTTTTATTTCAGACTGTTCCGTGCGCTCATCACCCCACCAGCAGGGGGGGGGGGGAATTATTTTAAATATAATCAACTACGCTTACGAATTTATGCGTAGCGAAGTACTGCTACGAGTAGCTTACGCCCACTATGCGTAGTTAACGTGTAATGCATAGTGAACTACGAATGTGTTACTCGTGTCTAATTTTCCGCGTGCGATTGTATGCTTACAAGTGTACGCATTGGGAAGGGGAATGTACGCATAGAAGAGTTCCCGGTACAAGCAACTGCAAAGGAATTCATGCGAAAAAAACGGCATAGCGGCGTAAGCATCCACATACACTACGCTTCGCACTACGCGTAATTGCGTATTTTAAAGCGTAGTCTACGAAATGCATAGGAAGCGATTATTTGATTTCAAAGCCGTAGTTTGGCGAAGCGTAATTGCGTAAAACTACGCGTAGTTCCAGCGTAGCGGAGTTGGCTGACTACGACCATCCCTGCTCACAAGGCCGGCAGACAATTTTGTCATAAAGCCGTGTTATGTTAGAATAAATAATCATAAACAGAAGTGAAGTGTTAGTACTGTAATGCCTGGCAGATCTCCTGCTTTCTTTCAGTCTCTATGCCCCAATCTATTCCCGTGGCTCTGAACCCGGTCCACGTCTTCACCTATAGACAAGCCCCCGCTTGAACAGGACACTGAATATGTCTCCGTCGGTTACCCCCAGGTCCTAACGTGCAAGATATAGCGACTGAAGCCGAGAAAGCCAGAGTACCACCCGAGCAAACAAGACAATGCAACTGGGTGATATTTAGGCAGTAGAGCAGAATGATTTTTGGAGGCGGTTAGGGCCCTTTTCCACTGGATGCGATGCAATTTAAAAAGCGCATCACAGCCGTTTTTGTAATCGCTAGAGCACCACGATAACATGTAAATCACGGTGCTCTTTTTACACTACGGCGCTTCGATCGAGATTTGTTTTTTGCCGAAATGCGATCGCCGTCCTGCGCGATTTTCGTCGCAATCGCATTACACTCCCGGCGGCGGTACAGCAGAACAGCAACAGTGGAAAAAGGAGCCTGCGTGATCGCAAGCGCAGGTGATTTGCGCTTGCGATCGCGCTTGCTAGTGGAAAAGGGCCCTTATGTTGGGCATACACGGGCCGATCCGGCGGCCGATCCGCCGCCGGATTGACCCCAGCCGTGTCCCCGCCACATCTTCGCTCGTCCGCGCGTGCGCATGGATCAATTGCCACTCGTCCCCGCCGGCACTTCCTTTTCACCGCTCGATTCCCTGCCATTGTTCCTGTTGTCTTCCAAGTGATTTGCATAAATGGAAATATAAAAAACGCCAGGAAAACGCATACAAAACGCATATGCGTTTTGTATATGTGGACCGCAAATGCATAAAACGCATGAAAAACGCATTGCAAATGCACCAAAAACACAGTAAAAACACTAAATATAAGCAAACAACATTAACATAAAATATGACATAAAACGCAGCCTTTCACACTATGTCATATGTGAATCCAGCCTCAACATGGAGTCATTTGTTAGATTTGTTAAAGGAGAACTGTAGTGAGAGGTATATGGAGGCTGCCATATTTATTTCCTTTTAAGCAATACCAGTTGCCTGGCAGCCCTATTGAAGTATTTGGTTGCAGCAAAGGCTGAATCACACCAGAAACAAGCATGCAGCTAATTTTGCCATATCTGTCAAAATTGTCAGAAAAACCTGATCTGCTGCATGCTTGTTAAGGGTCTATGGCTGAACGAACACAGCGATTAAAGCGCAGCTTGAATTAGGCGCGGCTATTCTTGCAATGCATATATCGGCTACATAACTCCTTGCAGACGCGGACTGCATAATATGGGCGCAATGAAAATTAACGGTTATGAACTGCTATTGCTTTCGCATATAAATGAGTTTGTTATTGGTGTATCTTTTTATTTTAAAGTGAATTATTGCACCTTTTTTTATGCTCCCCCTCCCATTCATGTCAGCGCCTGCACGTAAGTGTGTTTGTTATCGGCTTTGATTTTAATGAAGGGGAGAGCCGCGGGGAGGGCAGCCCGACCTCTCCCTCCCTTCCTCCCCCCGGTCACCCACCGTGCTCCCCCCTCGGAGTGCAGAGTTAGCGCGCAGGGAAGCGCTGACTGTAAATAGCTACTCACCTCCAATTGCCGCTCACTCGCCGCCGGTCTTCTCCTCTCTGCATAGCCGTTTTACACATGCAGCATGTGTAAAACGGCTATGCAGAGAGGAGAAGACCGGCGGCGAGTGAGCGGCAATTGGAGGTGAGTAGCTATTTACAGTCAGCGCTTCCCTGCGCGCTAACTCTGCACTCCGAGGGGGGAGCACGGTGGGTGACCGGGGGGAGGAAGGGAGAGAGGACGGGGCTGCCCTCCCCGCGGCTCTCCCCTTCATTAAAATCAAAGCCGATAACAAACACACTTACGTGCAGGCGCTGACATGAATGGGAGGGGGAGCATAAAAAAAGGTGCAATAATTCACTTTAAAATAAAAAGATACACCAATAACAAACTCATTTATATGCGAAAGCAATAGCAGTTCATAATAGCCGCTATATAACAAGCACGATAATCGCGCCCAATTCAACAAGCGGCTATTTCAAATGTACGCATGGCTGAAAGTATTAGAGGCAGAGGATAAGCAGGATAGCCAGGTAACTGATATTGCTTAAATGGAAATAAATATGGCAGCCTCCATACACCTCTCTCTACAGTTCTCCTTGAATCCCTCTGGTGCCTCCTAAATGGCATCCAACAAAACACTTCAATACAAACTTAACCACTTTACCCCCAGGCGTACGCATTTCTCCGTCCCTTTTTCCATCCTTTCACCACCAGGGACGGAGAAATGGGTACTTTCCGCGCTCCCGCCGCTGTCCGCGCTCCCGCCCGCTCTAGCGCGCACTCCCGCTCGTAAACACGCCGCCGGCCGCTCGCCCGGAGTTCAATGAACGGGGAAATACATTCCCGCTTGTTGATCTAAGCCCCGCAATGATCCGCTGCTTCTTCGATAAGCAGCGTGATCATTGTGAAAAAAAAGAAAAAAGTTCCCAGGCTCTTTGTACTTCCTGCAAGCGTCCTTCCGGATGCTTGCAGGTCGCATAAACAAAATGTTACTGTGGCCATCTTGTGGCCAAATAGTAAAACTACCCCCTAAAGCATTTTTCACATACAAATAAATTAGTTTTACACACAAAATTAACTCCTTACCTCCCACACTCCCCAATTATTATTTTTTTGTAAAAAAAAAAAAAAATTACAATTAAAAAAAAATACATAAATAGTTACCTTAGAGACTGAACTTTTTAAATATTTATGTCAAGGGGGTATAACACTGTTACTTTATAAACTAAGGGCTTGTAATTAGGGATGGATGCAAAACTGAAAAACATGCACCTTTATTTCCAATTAAAATATTGGCGCCAAACATTGTGATAAGGACATAATTTAAACGGTTTTATAACCGGGACAAATGGGCAAATACATTTCATGGGTTTTAATTACAGTAGCATGAATTATTTAAAAAAACTATAAAGGCCAAAAACTGAAAAATAATAAAATTTTCACCACATTTTTTCCTATTTTCCCATTAAAACACATTTAGAATAAAATAATTCTTGGCATAATGTCCCACCTAAAGAAAGCCTAATTGGTGGCGGAAAAAAACAAGATATAGTTCATTTCATTGCGATAAGTAATGATAAAGTTATAGACGAATGAATGGAAGGCGCGCTGAAAGGTGAAAATTGCTCTGGTGGTCAAGGGGTAAAACCCCTCAGTTGTGAGGTGGTTAAAATCTCTCTAAGGGCCAGCGCACCTTCAAAACTGCTAGCGGTAGCAGCAAACACTAGCGGTTTTTGAAGCTGTTTTTCAGAGCGATTTTAGGCATGTTTAGAGAGATTTTCTAAACATGCCTAGCTTTTTTTGAGCGTTTTTGTGTAGCAGATTTTATATTTTGTTACAGTATAGCTGGAACTGAACAGCTTCTGTAACAAAACGCTTGGAGATCCGCTCTGATCTAGTGTTTTCCAGAGCGGTTTTCCACTTTCCTATACTTTACAGTGAGGCAGAATCGCCACAGAAATCAGCGAAAATGCTGCAGGACCCGAGTTTGCGTTTGGGGAAAAAACTAACCGCTCTGGTGCGCACCATCCCGTTGTAATGCATTAGCCAATCGCTTTTCAGCCCGCAAGCATTTAAAAAAGAAACGCTTAGAACTGCTCTTGGTGTGCACTGTGCACCAGCCCTAAGAAGCTGCAAGGAATGTCTCCAGGAATAGTAAGTAAGTAAGTGGAGCTCTCAGGACCCTGCGGACAAAAAAAACTCAAATTCCAAACAATTCACATTGCTGGCTGCCTGAAAAGAAAATGAAATAATTCAGATTCTTGCAATGTTTTCTTTTCATTTAATGGGAACCTAGAGGTGATTAAAAATACCGCCCGACTCGCCCCATAAACAGGGAATGCGGAGAACTTCCATAGCTCGATATTCAGCTTCACAAATAAACCCCAAATATCTGCCGCGCTTCACACAGCAGAAGGTCTGTTTGAAAAGGATCCAAATCTAAGACATCCGTGAATCATTTTTGGATGAGTTCGGAAATATTGTAGCAAAGAATGTAATATTGACACAGGTATTTCTTCCCAGACAGAAAACAAACATATCGGCTTTATAACTAACGCGACGTGGAAACTGGAATACCCAAAAGTAACTAATCAGATGTTGTGGATCTTACACTCTACTCCTCACCGCACTATTATTTACATTAATATCGCTCTAATATATTCAACAGTGCATCAGAGGAGCTTACACTCTAATTTCCTACTACAGTCACACACTATAATAAATTATACATTTATGTAGCTCTGACATATTCCATAGCGCTGTACAGAGATCACTGATCCATTCCCATCAGTCTCTGCACCAGAGGAGCTTACACTCTAATGACCTCACCACAGTCACACACTATTATTATTATACATTTATATAGCTCTGACATATACCACAGAGCTGTACAGAGATCACTGATCCATTCCCATCAGTCTCTGCACCAGAGGAGCTTACACTCTAATGACCTCACCACAGTCACACACTATTATTATTATACATTTATATAGCTCTGACATATTCCACAGCACTGTACAGAGATCACTGATCCATTCCCATCAGTTACTTCACCAGAGGAGCTTACACTCTAATGTTCCTACCACAGTCACACACTATTATTATTATTCACTAGCTGATTGCCCGGCGTTGCCCGGGTATGTACAGTATTTGGCTGGTGTTGGCTCTGCATACTTTTTCTAACCCTAACACACAATTACTTAATGACCAAGTTTGTGAGCTTTGCTGTCTTTGGTATCAATAATTTGCATTGAAATGAAAAAATCAGATTGGCTGTTTGTGGCTCCACCCCTTTTCTGAATTTGAACCCCAGTCACCCAATAACCAACTGTACCAGGTTTGAGGCCTGTGCCATTAACAGTTCAAGAATGGTAGCAATTAAATATTCCCCTTGAAAAGCAATAGGTGGAGCCTACTTTTGTAGGCTCCACCCACTTTTCTGAATATTAATCCCAGTCACCCAGTGACCAACTGTGCAAAGTTTAAAAACCCTGCCATTAACAATGTAAGAATGGCTGCAGTTTACATTTTCAGTGAAATTTGTATTTGTCTCCGCCCACTGATGACCCGGCGTTGCCCGGGTATGTATTTCCCTGGTGTGGGCTCCTCCCACTTTCTAACCCTAACGCACAAACACTCAATGACTAAGTTTGTGAGATTTAGGGTCCTTGGCATCAATAATTTGTATATTCCCATAGAAATTAAACAAATCAGATAGGCCGTTTGTGGCTCCGCCCCTCTCCAGCATTTGAACCCCAGTCACCCAATGACCAACTGTAGCAGGTTTGAGGCATCTGCTATTAACAGTGTAAAAATGGCAGCAATTTAAATACTCCACTTGAAAACCAACAGGTGAATTTTGATTGGCTATTATAGGCTCCACCCACTTCCCTGAATATTAATCTCAGTCACTCAGTGACCAACTGGGCAAAGTTTGTGAACCCTGCCATAAACAGTGTAAGAAGGGCTGCAGTTTACACTTTCCCAGTGAAATTTGTTTTTGGCTCCGCCCACTTTTTGTAACCTGGACACAAAGTCACTACTCAGTGACCAAGTTTGTGAGCTTTGGGGTCCTTGGCATCAATAATTTGTATTTTCCCATGAAATGAAACAAATCTGATTCACCGTTTGTGGCTCTGTCCCCTTTTCTGAATTTGAACACCAGTGACCCAATGACCAACTGTACCAGGTTTGAGGCTTGTGCCATAAGTGCAAGAATGGCAGCAATTTTAATATTCTCCTTGAAAAGTGACATGTGATTTTTGATTGCCATTTTTAGGCTCCTCCCACCTTTCTGAATATTAATCCCAGTCACCCAGTAACCAGCTATGCTAAGTTTAAGAACCCTGCCATTAACAGTGAAGAAGGGCTGCAGTTTACAATTTCCCAGAAAAATCTGTTTTTAACTCCACCCACTTTTTGAAACCTGGACACACAGTTACTACTCAATGACCAAGTTTGTGAGCTTTTGGGTTCGTGGCATCAAAATTGTGATAATGGAAGCAGTTTATCCAGCAAAGAAATCTGGCTGTTTTTGGCTCCGCACCTTTACTGAATTTGAAGATTTTTGCATTTTACCATTGAAATTAAACAAATCTAATTGGCTGTTTTTGGCCTGATCCCTTCAGAATTTAAACCCCAGTCTCCCAGTGACTGATTGTAGCAGATTTTAGGCCTCTGCCTTTAAGAGTGCATGAATGGCAGCAATGTAAATATTCCCCTTGAAAATCAAAAGGTGAATTTTGATTGGCTGCTGTAGGCTCCACCCACTTTTCTGAATATTAGTCCCAGTCACCCAGTGGCCAACTGTGTCACGTTTGAGAACCCTGCCAATAACAGAATGGCTGAAATCAATCTAACAAATCTGATTGGCTGTTTGTGGCTCCACCCCTTTAGTGAATTTGGACCCTAGTTACTCAATGACTGACTGTATCAGGTTTGAGGCCTCTGCCATTAACAGTGTGAGAATGGTAGCAATGGGAATATTCCACTTGAAAATCAATAGGTACATTTTGATTGGCTGTTGTAGGCTCCGCTAACATTTCTGAATATTCATCCCAGTCACCCAGTGGCCAATTGTGTAAAGTTTGGGAACCCTGCCATGTTAAAAATGTAGTTGTTGGCACCACCCACTTTTTCTAACCTTGACATACAGTCACTCAGTTATCAAGTTTATCGGCTTTGGGGTCCTTGGTATCAATACTTTGTATATTCCCATTGAAAAATAAACAAATCTGGCTGTTTGTGGCTCCGCACCCTTTCCAAATTTGGACCCCAGTCACCCAGCGACCAACTGTACCAGGTTTGAGGAATCTACTTTTCACAGTATAAGAGAATGGTAGCAGATGAAATATTCCCTTTGAAAATCAAAAGGTGCATTTTTATTGGCTGTTGTAGGCTCCACCCACCTTCCAAAATCTTAATCTCAGTCACCCAGTGACCAACTGTGTAAAGTTTGAGAACCCTGCCATTAACGGTGTAAAAATGGCTGCAGTTTATATTTTCCCAATAAAAGTTTTTTTGGCTCCGCCCACTTTTTGTAACCTTGACACACACAGTCACTCAATGACTAAGTTTGTGAGCTTTCAGGTTCCTGGCATAAAAAAATATGTGAATGGAAGCAGTTTATTCACCAAGGAAATCTGATTGGCTGTATGTGGCCCCGCCCCTTTAGTGAATTTGGACCCCAGTCACCCAATGACCGACTGTAGCAGGTTTGAAGCCTCTGCCATTAAAAGTGTAAGAATAGCAGCAGTTTAAATATTCCCCTTGAAAATCAATAGGTGAATTTTGATTGGCTGTTGTAGGCTCCACCCATTTTCTTGAATCGTAATCGTATTCACCCAGTGACCAAGTGTACCAAGTTTGAGAACCCTGCGATTAACAGTCTAAGAATGGCTGCAGTTTACATTTTCCCATTTAAATGAATGGCTGAAATTTGATTGGCAGTTTTATGCTCCGCCCACTTTTCCTGGATTTGTAACCTCGGTCACCAAGTGACCAACTGTGCCATGTGTGGGGACTCTGGCTTGATTACTGTGAGAATGGCAGCCTTTTACATTTTTTCCATTGACTTCAATGGGTGAAATCTGATTTGCTGTTTGTAGCTCCGCCCACGTGTGCAGGGGGGGCCGCGAGACCCCCAGAACATATCATCCCAGGTAGTAAGGGATCTGTGTACCAAGTTTCGTTCAAATCGGTCAAGCCGTTTTCACGTGATCGCGGCACATACTGTACACACACACGCACACACCACACACCACACACCACACACACCACACACACCACACCACACACCACACACCACACACACACACACCACACACACACACACCACACACACACACACACACACACACCCCACACACACACACCACACACACACCACACACACACACCACACACACACACACATATACACACACACTGTACACACACACACCACACACGCACACACACACACACACACACACACACACACATATACACACACACTGTACACACACACACCACACACGCACACACACACACACTGTACACACACACACCACACACGCACACACACACACACACACACACTGTACACCCACACACACATACACACACCACACACACCACACACACACACACTGTACACACACACACACACCACACACACACACACACACCACACACACACACACACACACCACACACACACACACACACACACACACACACACTCACACTGTACACCCACACACCACACACACCACACACACCACACACACACACACTGTACACACACACACACACCACACACACACACACTGTACACACCACACACACACACACACACACCACACACACACACACACACCACACACACACCACACACACCACACACACCACACACACCACACACACACACACACACACACACACACACACACACACACACCTAGAGATGAGCCGAAATTTTGAACTGCTTTTATTACGAATGCGAAATTTAACATTACGACCCAAATTCGTAATTTCGTAATTAATTTTCAAATCGTAATATACAATTTCGTAATCGAAATTTCACTCCCGTAATGACGAATTTCGTGTCTCCAACCGAAATTTTACAGGTTTGTAAGGTTTTCTATCCCTCTAGATGCCTAAAATGAATGCTGCTCCTCCTCCTCCCCCCCCCCTCTCTCTCCCTCTCTCTCCCTCTCTCTCCCTCTCTCTCCCTCTCTCTCTCTCTCTCTCTCGTATTTCAAAACCATACTCACATTCATGACATGTCCAGGGATCAAACCCAGGCCAACCACATGGAAGACAGCTATGCTCACCACCATACCACCAAACACACACTAAATAGACTGCTAACCTAAATCTTACTTGTAGACAGTCATATGAGACACATGCTGGGTGCAGGGCTTTGTGATTGGACCATGGACCATGCGATAGAGTGAGGTGCAAAAATGAAATCATGCCTAGCAGAGGATGGTTTCACAATGCTAAATGCTAGGCTGGCTGTGGTGCAATTGGTTAGTGCGTCTGGCTGGTAACAGCAAGGTTACAGGTTTGATTCCATCCAGGCATGTCTTTTCCTTTTGCGTTCAACAGTTGTCCAAACAGAGCCAACAGAGCCCCAGATAGCCATGTAGAGTTAGGTCACAGCTAGCCTGGCTGTGGTGCAATTGGTTAGTGTGTCTGGCTGGTAACAGCAAGGTTACAGGTTCGATTCCATCCAGGCATGTCTTTTCCTTTTGAGTTCAACAGTTGTCCAAACACCGAGCACAAAGTTTTGCATGCGTAAAGTTTTACGCACGCAAAATACCCCATGGGGTTCAATGGCGCAGCGCGCGCACGCAAAAGGAAAAGACATGCCTGGATGGAATCAAACCTGTAACCTTGCTGTTACCAGCCAGACACACTAACCAATTGCACCACAGCCAGGCTAGCTGTGACCTAACTCTACATGGCTATCTGGGGCTCTGTTGGCTCTGTTTGGACAACTGTTGAACGCAAAAGGAAAAGACATGCCTGGATGGAATCGAACCTGTAACCTTGCTGTTACCAGCCAGACACACTAACCAATTGCACCACAGCCAGGCTAGCTGTGACCTAACTCTACATGGCTATCTGGGGCTCTGTTGGCTCTGTTTGGACAACTGTTGGACGCAAAAGGAAAAGACATGCCTGGATGGAATTGAACCTGTAACCTTGCTGTTACCAGCCAGACACACTAACCAATTGCACCACAGCCAGCCTAGCATTTAGCACTGTGAAACCATCCTCTGCTAGGCATGATTTCATTTTTGCACCTCACTCTATCGCATGGTCCAATCACAAAGCCCTGCACCCAGCATGTGTCTCATATGACTGTCTACAAGTAAGATTTAGGTTAGCAGTCTATTTAGTGTGTGTTTGGTGGTATGGTGGTGAGCATAGCTGTCTTCCATGTGGTTGGCCTGGGTTTGATCCCTGGACATGTCATGAATGTGAGTATGGTTTTGAAATACTACAAATCTCTGGAGAGAGAGAGAGAGAGAGAGAGAGAGAGAGAGAGAGAGAGAGAGAGAGAGAGAGAGAGAGAGAGAGAGAGAGAGAGAGAGAGAAGGAGGGTTGGTTGGTTATTCATTTTAGGCATCTAGAGGGATAGAAACCTTTGCAAACTTTAAAATACTAAATTTCGTAATCGTAATTACGAAAATTTGCGTAATTTGCGAAAATTACGAAATTTCGATTACTGCTAAAATCGTAATTGTAGTAATTTCGCGAAATTTCGGAAATTCGTAATTAGGTCATTACGCTCATCCCTACACACACCACACACACACACACACCACACACACACACACACACACACACACACACACACACACACACACACACACACACACACACACACACACACACACACACACACACACACACACACACACACACACACACACACACACACACACACACACACACACACACACACACACACACACACACACACACACACATCCGATTTTATATATAGAGATTTATATAGCTCTGACATATACCACAGCACAGTACAGAGATCACTGATCCATTCCCATCAGTCTCTGCACCAGAGGAGCTTACACTCTAATGTCCTCACCACAGTCACACTATTATTATTATACATTTATATAGCTCTGACATTAACCACAGAGCTGTACAGAGATCACTGATCCATTCCCATCAGTCTCTGCACCAGAGGAGCTTACACTCTAATCATGTCCTCACCACAGCCACACACACAATTGTGGCTCCTGTAGTATCTTTGAAGCATTTGTGCTCCTCATAAATGACTTATTTATCACCTAATTGATAAATAACCTGTCAGCACATTTACAAGCAAAATAATCAGTTCCTGATTAACTTCATTTCAATATTACTTTTCTTACCTTACTGTAATTACATTATATTTTTGCTCTGTGGAAGCTTACGGCAGGGGACACACTAGACAGAAACGCTAGCGCTGTGGAAAACGCATCAAAAAACGCACACAATTTAAGTCAATGGGCTGCATTATTATTATTATTATTATTTAGTATTTATATAGCGCTGACATATTACGCAGCGCTGTACAGTGTATATATATATATAGTCACTAACAGTCCCTCAAAGGAGCTCACAATACAATCCCTACCATTGCCATATGTCTATATTATGTAGTGTAAGTACTGTAGTCTAGGGCCAATTTTTTTTTTTTAGAGGGAGCCAATTCACTTATTCGTATGTTTTTGGAATGTGGGAGGAAACCGGAGTGCCCGGAGGAAACCCACGCAGACACGGAGAGAACATACAAACTCTTTGCAGATAGTGCCCTGGCTGGGATTCGAACCAGGGACCCAGCGCTGCAAGGCAAGAGAGCTAACCACTACGCCACCGTGCTGCCCATGAAAAAAAATGCATATACTTGGGTTCTGCAATATGCGGTTTTTAAAATGGCTGGTTTTGTTGCATAGTTTTAAAAAAAACGCATCAAAAATGCACAAAATGAAAGTTAATGGTCAGTGTTCTCCCCAGAATTTTCTTCAGGCCTGGTGGCATGAAAGAGAAGCCGGGTGGTGCATGATGGGGGAATGCAGGGCCAGCGCCACTCTGCTTACAGCACAGGAGGAGGAGTCGAGCCAATAACAGCCGGGTGCTCACCAAAATTAGCCGGGTGGAGCATCCAGCTAAAAGAGCCTGGGGAGAACACTGATGGTGACGCAGAGATATTGCGCTTTAGTGCGTTTTTTTTATGATGTATTTCTGCTTCCTGTTAACTTCCTATTGATTTGCACAAAAAAATGCAGACAAAGCGCATATGCGATTTATATATGCAAACCACAAATGCATTAAAATGCACGCAAAATGCAAGAAAAATTCATGTGTGGGGGGAAAAAAAGCAAAACGTACAGAAAACGCACGTAAAACGCACAGCCGCTTATGCAGTAAAACGTTACCTTTCCCGCACTGCCTAGGTGAAAACCGAGGCAAACAGAGGAAAAAGCTTTGTCTGCTCATAGTATTAAAACCTGTCGGCACTCATACTTCATGGAAGTGATTACATTGGCCGATCATACTGGATGTGTATGCACCCTTATGCCTCCTGCAGACGGGCAGCTGACAGGCCGGGAATTCACCCATCAGCTGCTCTCTTGCACCGCCAGACATGGCCGGAGCTACCATAGGAAAAAATGGGCAATGGCCCCAGAGCCTGTAGGGGCCCCCATGGTGTCCCTCCCCCATCTTAACTGTTGCTCCCCAGAGAGTCTGCAGAGTCTGTTAAGTTGGGAGTTGATTGGGGGAGGGTCAGCAGCCAGCTCAGGGGCCCAGGAGGGAAATTTAGCTGCAACAAAGGGCCTCTAATGATGCTTTTTGGTCGGTGGGTGACTGTTGGGGGGCCCCCAGGCTAATTTTGCCCTAGGGCCCAATTGTTACTTAAACCGGCCCTACCGCGAGAGCTTGTAAGCGCTCAGTACTGGTGCTGAGCAGGCGCTCCCGCCCCTCCTCCCATTGGAGTCACATCTCAGTCATAAAAGGAGTAACAGCCACACGTGTCTGTCAAGCACTGAAACGCTTGGTGTTACAACTGCTGCCATTTGGCTGCCATTTAAAGGACAACCGAAGTGAGAAGAATATGGAAGCTGACATATTTATTTCCTTTGAAGCAAAAAATTTTTTTTAATGAATTGGTTGTGTAGTACGGATAATTACTAGAACATTTGTAGCAAAGAAAATTTTTATTTTTAGTTATATACAGTGCTGGTCGTAATGGAGAAAGCTACGCTTACGGATCATTACGCGTAATTTTACGCTATTACGCATTACGAAATTACGCTTACGGCATGGACAGTAAATTTCGGTACATGTCCATAATTACGCATAGCACTTACGCAATTACGCCGTATACCGTAGTGCAGGTTATTACGTTATATCCTACTAGCAATTAATGCGTAAGGTCATGCTGCCAAGCGGAAAAGTTGACGCATGGATCAATGTTAGGTAGCCGCCGACTTTAAGGGTTAATAGCAAAGCCCCCTTCAGTGCTAAGAGCCTCAAATTTGGAGAATATATTAAGGAGATCAGAAGGAATAAGAGGAAAAATTTTTTTTTCAAAAAGACCTTATAGTTTTTGAGAAAATCGATGTTAAAGTTTCAAAGGAAAAATATATACATTTAAAAACCCGCCGACTTTAACGGTTAATAGCAAAGCCTGCTTAAAATTTAGGAACACCAAATTCACAGGGTATATTAAGGGGATCAGTGGGAATAAGAGGAAAAATTTTTTTTTCAAAAAGACCTTATAGTTTTTGAGAAAATCGATTTTTAAGTTTCAAGGGCGAAAATGTCTTTTAAATGCGGAAAATGTCAGTTTTTTTTGCACAGGTAACAATAGTGTATTATTTTCATAGATTCCCCCAAGTGGGAAGAGTTTTACTTACTTCGTTCTGAGTGTGGGAAATATAAAAAAAAAACGACGTGGGGTCCCCCCTCCCAGACCTCTTTAACCCCTTGTCCCCCATGCAGACTGGGATAGCCAGAATGCGGAGCACCGGCCGCGTGGGGCTCCGCACCCTGACTATACCAGCCCGCATGGTCCATGGATTGGGGGGTCTCGAAAGGGGAGGGTCAGCCAAGCTTTCCCCTCCCCCTCCGAGCCCTTGTCCAATCCAAGGACAAGGGGCTCTTCTCCACCTCCGATGGGCGGTGGAGGTGGAGGCCGCGATTTCCTGGGGAGGGGTTCATGGTGGCATCTGGGAGTCCCCTTTAAAAAGGGGTCCCCCAGATGCCCACCCCCCTCCCAGGAGAAATGAGTATAGAGGTACTTGTAGTACCCCTTACCCATTTCCTTTAAGAGTTAAAAGTAAATAAACACACAAACACATAGAAAAAGTATTTTAATTGAACAAAAAACATAACCACGAAAAAAGTCCTTTAATATTCTTAATTAACCATTAATACTTACCTGTCCCTTTAAAAGCCAGTTCCCACGCAATATCCTCGGAAATGTTCTATCAGTTACAATGTAACAAAGTTATTACAATATAACAACTTTGTTACATTGTAACACCACCGCACCCGACGTCACTCACCGCCGCCGCCGCCACCACGTCTGCGCTGCAGGACCCGACAGAGCTCTGAGCTATAGCTCAGAGCTCTCTAAGCATCTTTGTATTTGGGCTCCAAGGAGCCCCATTGGTCCTTAGCAGACCAATGGGGTTCCTTCTGATTTGAAGGAACCCCATTGGTCTGCTAAGGACCAATGGGGCTCCTTGGAGCCCAAATACAAAGATGCTTTAGAGAGCTCTGAGCTATATAGCTCAGAGCTCTGTCGGGTGCAGGACGCTAAGTCCCCGCCGGCTCCGCTGCTCTCCCCGCCTCTCCCACATGTCACCTATATACATGCTGGCACCCATGGGTGCCAGCATGTATATGAGTGACAGGTGTGGGCGGAGTGGACGGCGGGAGCCGGCGGGGACTAGCGTGTATGCGGCGGCCGGTGGGTGAGCGGCGAGTGACGTCGGGTGCGGTGGTGTTACAAAGTAACAAAGTTGTTACATTGTAATAACTTTGTTACATTGTAACTGATTAGTATATTTCCGAGGATATTGCGTGGGAACTGGCTTTTAAAGGGACAGATAAGTATTAATGGTTAATTAAGAATATTAAAGGACTTTTTTCGTGGTTATGTTTTTTGTTCAATTAAAATACTTTTTCTATGTGTTTGTGTGTTTATTTACTTTTAACTCTTAAAGGAAATGGGTAAGGGGTACTACAAGTACCTCTATACTCATTTCTCCTGGGAGGGGGGTGGGCATCTGGGGGACCCCTTTTTAAAGGGGACTCCCAGATGCCACCATGAACCCCTCCCCAGGAAATCGCGGCCTCCACCTCCACCGCCCATCGGAGGTGGAGAAGAGCCCCTTGTCCTTGGATTGGACAAGGGCTCGGAGGGGGAGGGGAAAGCTTGGCTGCCCCTCCCCTTCCGAGACCCCCCAATCCATGGACCATGCGGGCTGGTATAGTCAGGGTGCGGAGCCCCACGCGGCCGGTGCTCCGCATTCTGGCTATCCCAGTCTGCATGGGGGACAAGGGGTTAAAGAGGTCTGGGAGGGGGGACCCCACGTCGTTTTTTTTTTATATTTCCCACACTCAGAACGAAGTAAGTAAAACTCTTCCCACTTGGGGGAATCTATGAAAATAAAACACTATTGTTACCTGTGCAAAAAAAAACTGCCATTTTCCGCATTTAAAAGACATTTTCGCCCTTGAAACTTAAAAATCGATTTTCTCAAAAACTATAAGGTCTTTTTGAAAAAAATTTGTTTCCTCTTATTCCCACTGATCCCCTTAATATACCCTGTGAATTTGGTGTTCCTAAATTTTAAGCAGGCTTTGCTATTAACCGTTAAAGTCGGCGGGTTTTTAAATGTATATATTTTTCCTTTGAAACTTTAACATCGATTTTCTCAAAAACTATAAGGTCTTTTTGAAAAAAAATTTTTTCCTCTTATTCCTTCTGATCTCCTTAATATATTCTCCAAATTTGAGGCTCTAAGCACTTAAGGGGGCTTTGCTATTAACCCTTAAAGTCGGCGGCTTTTTTATATTATACGGGAGCGTAATATTACGCGATTACGGTAGACTGTGTAATTTCAATGGGAGTTTACTGTCTTACGCGTAATTTGTTACGCGTAAAACGTAACCCTGCGATCTACGCGTAATTAATTACGTGTAATACCGTAACCTTACACGTAACGCTTACGGTGCATTTGTAGTGAATTACAATGCGTAATTACGCTAATGCGTAATTTCGGCCCAGCACTGGTTATATAGTGTTTTTATAACATTGCATCATGCTCTAATATTTGCAGTTTACGCACTACTCAGCATTCTAAATGATTTTACAGAGCAGGCAAGTGAACTTTTGAACTGTCCACCTGCAGAGAAAAAAATAATAATACAGTGACTGACAGTTGAGATAACAAGTTTCAGAAGACAGAGCTCAGTGGCTCTCTCGCATATATGACAACTGGAGTTTCTTAAAGAGAACCCGAGGTGTGTTTAAAGAATGTTATCTGCATACACAGGCTGGATCTGCCTATACAGCCCAGCCTCTGTTGCTATGCCAAACCCCACTAAGGTCCCCCTGCACTCTGTAATCCCTCATAAATCACAGCCGTGCTGTGAGGCGGTGTTTACATCTGTAGTGTCAGTCTTGGCTGCTTCTCCGCCTCCTGCATAGCTCCGGTCCCTGCCCCCGTCCCTTCCCTCCAATCAGCAGGGAGGGAAGGGATGCAGGCGGGGACTGGAGTTCTGCAGGAGGCTGGGAGAGCAGCAGACTGACACTATAGAGATAAACACAGCCAGCTCTGACAAGCTGTTTGTCAGCAGCGTGGCTGTGATTTATGAGGGATTGCAGAGTGCAGGGGAACCTTAGGGGGGTTTGGGATAGCAACAGAGGCTGGGCTGTATAGGCAGATCCAGCCTCTGTATGCAGATAATATTCTTCAAACCCACCTCGGGTTCTCTTTAACTCTTCCTGTACTGGAAACAATACTAGACTTATGTCTCTGCTCCTAATGTTTTATTTCTTAGCTGAACTACACATACAAATCATTTATCATCATTTTTTTTTTACTTCAGTGTCTCTTTAGGCAATACCAGTTGCCTGGCAGCCCTGCTGGTCTACTTGGCTGCAGTAGTGTCTGAATCACCAGAAACTAGTATGCAGCACTGTATACATAACAATTGATATGGCGTACCAAAACCTGCCAATGGCAACTACAGTGTCAGAGGTGCAAGAAGGGGAGGGGGAACAGTTTGTTAATGATTACCATTATTCAAAGTATCTATAGAAGTGATTATTGTGAGCACAGGACCAATAGAGAACTAATACTGTAGTTAAGGGAGGGCCCTTTGGGGCCCCTCTGGCCGAAGGGCCCTGATGCGCTTGCAACCTCTGCAACCCCTATTGCTACGCCCCTGATCTGACAATATTGTCAAAAACACCTGATCTGTTGTATGCTTGTTCAGGGTCTATGGATAATCGTACTAGAGGCAGAGGATCATCAGCGGAGCTGCCAGGCAACTAGTCTTGCTTAAAGGACCACTATCATGAAAAAAGAAGGCAGTTAAAATTTGACAGAACCAACAGGTTTCAGGCTAGTCCATCTCCTCGTGGGGGATTCTTAAGGTTTTCTTCGTTTTCAACAGCATTTCCCGAACAGCAGTTGCAAAGTCTAACTGGAAAATAGTGTGCAAGTGACTATGGAGGCTGGTGGTATCTTACTATTTTGGCAGTAAACCTGCTGTTCAGGAATAGCTGTTGAAAACAAAGAAAACCGGCTCTAGACTTTTTGCTGCCTGAGGCAAACTTGTGAGGATGCCCCCACCCCCACATTTGTAATGATCGCACAGCACCCGACAATTTACTTTGCTTCATTAAATGTTCTCACATGACATGCTGCAGCTCAACACAATAGCACACTGGCTGGCTGTGAGTCTGTGACAAATGAACTGCTCACCCTCAGCCACTCCATTCTTCCTCAGGAAGGTACACACAGTACAAAAATGCTGCCCCTGAAATCTCTGCATCTGATGCAAATGTTTCATGAGAGAACCGGCCCTGGGCTTAAGGAGAGATCATTCCTAAGAAGAAGTCTTGTAAGCCTCCTTCAGATGGATAATATTTTTGGAAAACTCGTTGATTTGGAGTATTTTTCTGCTAGTGTCAGGAGAGTGGCCTTCCTCTGCCTCGGCCAGACTTGTCACCTGTGTGGACACCAGCTGCAGATCTCCAGCTGTGCGGAGGCGTTGGCCGTCTTGCGCTGCAGAGGGCAGCCTTGTCTCGAGCTGCGATCCTTCCTCCTCACCTTCCCCGAGAATCATCCTCTGTCAGGCTGAAGACTACGCCAAGCATATTAATATGTGAGATTGCATGTGCTGAGCCGTGTGTGAAGGGAACAAGTCAGCCTCGGCTCCTACCCATAATATTTACGCCTTCAGCCTTAAACACGCAATTACGTGTTCATTCTCCGGCCCCATCTACATTTGATTTTTATGTCGAGGTCACATTTCCTATCCCGGGCAAGCTAATAAGCCGGATTGGAAATGACATTATTAAAGGCTTAGCGATCCGATGATAGAGGGGACACATTTATCCCGTTACTTTGAGATAAAATGATGTTAGGAGGTGGTTGCTGGAATGAGCGCTGGAAACCGCTCTTAACAATGGCATTAAAAACGATTTCCACCGACCAGGCCCTTCGTGCCTCCATGTTGTTTATAGGCAGGCAGGAAGAACTGAATTGCCAATGTTTCCAAGGCGTGACCAGTTCCAGAAAGTAGTGACGGCTGGGTTTGGGGAGATGGGGTGGGGGTTGTGGAACAGGAAAAATGCTTCCAAGACCCCATGCAAAAAAATGCGCTGCCAAAGGCACCCATTAAAAAAGCCACAATTTGCGGAAAAGGGAAAGTTTGGTGCAAAGAGGTGCCTAATATAATCACGGGTGCCAAGGCATGTCGGTATGTAAATTGCGGCATTACATAGCTGGCGCTCAATGCCGCAATTTGAATATCGCCAAGCCTTGGCCCCATTATTTCATCGGGCGATCTTGTCGGAGCAAATTTACTTTGTTTGCCACAATATACCGCACTGCGGCATGGAGGTAGGTTAAGGTTGAGGGGGTTAAGTGTTAGGTGCCATGGGGGGTTGAAAGGATAGGCATAGGTAGAGGGAGGTCTTAAGGTTAGGCAATGGTAGAAGGAGTTCTTAGGGTTAGGCGTTGGTAGAGGGAGGTCTTAGTGTTGGGGGCATTGCTAGAGGGAGGTTTAGGGTTATGCATTGGTAAAAGGAGGTCTTAGGGTTGGGCACTGGTAGAGGGAGGTCTTAGGGTTAGGCATGGGTAGAGGATTGTCTTAGCATTAGGCATGAGGAGAGGGAGGTCTTATAGTTAGGCATAGGTAGAGGGAGGTCTTAGGGTTGGACATCGGTAGAGGGAGGTCTTAGGGTTAGGAATCGGTAAAGCGAGGTCTTAGGGTTAGGCATTGGTAGAGAGAGGTCTTAGCGTTAAGCATCAGGAGAGGGAGGGTTTTGTGTGAGTGTAGGGTTTGGTTAAGACATCGTAAAATATGGGTAAAGATTAACGATATTTTACTATTGGAATTAAGTAGTAGAATATTGGTAATTTTATGGATGTTATAACAGCGGCAATTCTATGCGCCCTTTTTTCCAGGTGCCTTTTTTACATGAATGTGGGGGGGAGGTGAAGTTAGTAGAGGATGTTTTTTACATAAATAAATATGTATCTGTGAAAATATGTTTACTCTCTTATGGAATGTCAGAATTGGAGAAGTTAGCATACATCTTAAAGATATCTATACATGTTAAGATTACCATACAATATGGGAAACAGATCAATCCCTCTCTGATCTGAATCTTATCAAAGAGGGACTGAACTCCCCCATATATTCCAAACATATTTTCAATAGATTGCACCAGAAAAACTATTGAAAATCTTTAGAACTGCAGCATTGCGCTATGGACCATCGGTCTACCGCCGCTCCCCCACCACATCTAGTGGATTTTGCTTCTGTACATTGGGCGGGATCCAATTTCATTGGCTCCTGACCTTGTGATTGCTGTGAGCCAATTACAGCAATCACATCAATTAAAAAAAAGGCACGGACGTTAAAGCGGCCAGAGCTGTCCGGTCTGCAAGAGGTTAAGTTTTAACCTCCTGGGCGATAATCCTGAGCTGAGCTCGGGGTATGTCACACAGGAGGATTTCTCAGGCCTTGGTGGGCCGATTTGCATAAATTTTTTTTGTTACACGCAGCTAGCACTTTGCTAGCTGCGTGTAACTTCCGCTCGCCGCCGATCCGCCGCTACCTGCCGTGTCGTGCATCCTGGCCAATCAGTGGCAGGCAGCGCTGAGGGGTGGATGGGGACTCCCTCTGACGTCACAACGTCAGTGACGTCATAGCGAGCGTCGCCACGGCGACGGGGGAAGCCAAGCAGGAGATCCCGTCCTGAACAGAATCTCCTGCTTGCGCTGATCGCCGGAGGCGATTGGAGGGGGTGGGGGGATGCTGCTGCACAGCGGCTATCATGTAGCTAGCGCTAGGCTAGCTACATGATTTAAAAAAAAAAAATAATAATTTAAGTGCTGCGCCCCCTCCTGGGCGATGTAATTGTATCTCCCAGAGGGTTAATCCATTGTATACGTAAATTGTCATGCATGTCTGTTGTGCATTACAATAACATAGTAAGGTGTATGGATACATTTTCCTATAACGCTACTGTGTAAGTCAACCAGTATCTCCATTTGGCTTAACATATTAACGAACACATAGGCCTCAATTCACTGAGCATTAGCGCATTCGGTAATGCTTAAAACAGCTGATTTTACCAAACACCTTCAAGAATTCCATATCATTAAACATTTTTCCGCACAGAAAATTAAAATGACCGACTAGTGAGGTAAATTACAGACTTGTGCTGTAAATGCCCCAAGAAATAGCAAGAAGTTGCAATTCACAAAGATTGACACATTTGGTAAATCGGGCAAAAGTGTTCGATATTTTTCTCCAGCTCTTCTTAACAGCCAATAACTCACTCTCTCCCTGCTTTCTCCATTCGGTAATATTGACGAAAAGCCAATAGGGAGAGCCAGGCAGCCAATAGGGAAAGACACACAGCCCTGCTTCTCAAGCCAATTTGATCCGACATGGTGGAAGGCGGATCTTCACTGTAGCTGAGCAGAGATAGGTGACATTTTATGAGGATTTTCTGCATCCCTGTAGATGTGAAAGTCTGTATTCTGGCACACAGAAGAGCTCCCCCTGGTGGTTGCAACACATCTAAAGGGATGTCAGAGATGCAATGGAAAGAAAACCAACTGAGGGTACATTTCCACTAACGCGAATTCGCATGTGTTCGTCGCATGCAAATTCGCATAAACAATAAAAGTGAAGGAGCCTGTGTCCACTTGTCAGGAATGGAAATCGTAGAAGGCACTCCATCAACCATGTAGATCGGGTGCTTGATACCAGGACGTAGGCATGTCCCAATTGCAAACAAAAGGTCAAGTGTATCAGCACACCATTTTAGAATGCTTAACGCTCTTTTTATTGAGCTATGCGTTCCATAAGGAAATAAAAGCCTTTGGCTTTTATTTCCTTATGGAACGCATAGCTCAATAAAAAGAGCGTTAAGCATTCTAAAATGGTGTGCTGATACACTTGACCTTTTTTTTTCACTTGTCAGGAAAACGTTGTGTTTTCTTGTGCAGGAAAAATCTGCACAACAGAGTTATCCGAATTCGCACGCCGCACACCCGCACGCGAATCGTCGGTAATGTAACTAAATAGGAAAACCGCAAGCTCTTTAGTCTTGCGGTTTTCCCGGCGTTTCCGCGTGCGATTCCGTCTAAAAACCCATGTCAATGCTTGCCGGCATTGACATAGTTAAAATCGCGTCGTTAAAACCGCGGGCGATTCCGCGTGAAAATCCGCATGGACATGTCAACGAATCCGCAACCGCATGCGGATTCGTTGACGCGGTTTCCGCGAGCAAATTGCGCCGCTCAAGTGGAAACGTACCCTAACTCATGCACACAGCTCCCTGTCTGACTGCTGACCTGCTCCACAGCTAGTAAGTGAAACTTACCGAACAAACAGGGCTTAGTTTGTGGTTTGTGGCAAATTACCAAACTTCTGTCTCACGCAAAAATCTTTACTAAATTTGGAAAAATAAGTGTAAAATAAAATGCAGCATATTATCAACCAAAATGATTTTTAACCTATTTTGGTTCCTGGACGTAGAAACTACGTCCAGGAACCATGCGCGCTACAGTGCGCTCCTGCGGCCGATCGCGCGCGTGCACGCGCACTCCCGGCCGCGGATTCGGTAGCCACGGAATCAATGTATCAGGCTATGGTGCCCGATCACTGATTCCTCTCCCCCGCTGAAAAAGCGACAGCTTCTCTCGGAAGCTGCGCCTTTTCTGGCCGCTCCCTCCCCGATGCGTCACTCTAAGCGTGTGTTACGCTTAGAGTGACGTCATGTAAACAAACTCATGGCCGCTATCTTGTGGCCAAAAAGTAATACTACAACTGAAAGTAAAAAAAAATAAAAATTAACACACATTTACATTATAAATCTATTGTTTACCTCCCAAAACTACCCAAATAAAATGTTTACTATAAAAAAAACAAAAGATTACAATAAAAAAAAACATGTAAATATTTACCTAAGGGTCTAAACTTTTTTAAATATCAATGTAAAGATTAAATATTTCTATATTTTTTTTATTTTAAACTTGTAAATAGTGATAGATGCAAAATGGAAAAAAATGCACCTTTATTTCCAAATAAAATATTGTCGCCATACAGTGTGATAGGGACATAATTTTAACGGTGTAATAACCGGGACATATGGGCAAATACAATACGTGAGTTTTAATTAAGGAGGCATGTATTATTTTAAAACTATAATGGCTGAAAACTGAGAAATAATGAATGTTTCCATTTTTTTCCTATTCTTCCTGTTAAAATGCATTTACAGTAAAGTGGCTCTTAGCAAAATGTACCCCCCAAAGAAAGCCTAATTGGTGGCGGAAAAAACAAGATATAGATCAGTTCATTGTGATAAGTAGTGATAAAGTTATAGGCTAATGAATGGGAGGTGAACATTTCTCACGTGAAAACGACGGAACGCGAATGGGTTAAGGAACTGTCCTTAGTGAATTGAGGTCAATATGTCAGTTTTAAATCTTGTTCATGTATATGGTGTGTGATTGCATGCGTGTGTATGCAGCATGTGTATACAATGTTTGGGAATTCCTGAGCATGTGTGTATTCAGTGTGTGTGTTGGCATGTGTCTGTATCAAATCAGGTATGCAGAGCACTAAATAGCAGTCATCAGGGTCCTTCGCTATACAAACTGTAAGTACAAATAGTGGGCGGCAACTCCCCTGCAGTGGGCATCAGCAGAGTTTCGGTATGGATATCGAGTAGTATCAGGGGAGCGGTTAGGGTTAGGCATTAGTTGGGAGTGCTAGTTAGGGTTAGGCATTTTGCAGTGGGGGATAGGCTTTGGCATCGTTAGAGGAAGGGCTTGTGTGAAAGTAGGTAAGGGATGGGCATAACTATCAGTGAATTGTGCAGCAGATGGATTGGTTGCTTGGGCATTGGTAGAGGTAGTGCTCATGTAAGGGGTCACGGTTAGGTTAGGTGTTAGAAAAATATTGATAAAAATTACAGATTTTTTTTTACTTTGGAAATTTAAGAACCACTTGTGCCTTTCTCCACCTCCGGCACCCAAATGGCTGAGATTCTGTTTTCAGAATGTACGCGTCTGTATACAGTGGTGTATAGGTTCACATTTTCATAGCTACTCACACATGCACTCATTTACCAGGCTTGCATATGGTGGTAGAGTTGCACTCCTGTCAGAAGAAACTTTGATGTGCCTGGCTGATGGGACTCACAGCACTCAAGTCCCAATCACGTCTTCAAATAGAATGTAAGCCGTCACCATCCATGTATAATGCTCTTTCAGTTTATTAAAAGACAAACAGACATGTTGCAATACAACGTTTAAGAGGTGAATCTCCTTTGTCAAGTAATGTGAGTGTCTCAAAATGCATCACACAAACATCATCTTAAATATCGTCACTTCAATATGAATTAGCCAATCACGTCAGTTTGTCACCCCTGGCGACCACACCCCCTCCATCCAGCCGAGCGGACCATATGGGGAACTTTTCTACACATACCTATGACGTGTCCTCTACGTTGGAATCCTCTCCCCGGTAGATGCACATCCAGAGGGATAGACGTCTACTACCGGCTTGAACAGACCCGTCCAGCCGCCGACCAATCAAGACAGAGGAGCTATGGAACGTCATCAGGTTCCCGCCCCCCTAGGAGCGGACCTGATGGGAAACTTCTGCTGTGACGTGCAGTGCTAGCACCGCTCAGTCGGGTTGGCTACAAGGCAGTCACATGTGTAAACACACTGACGCCTTTCCGGGTCTGACTCGGGCGGTGGCCTAGATGTGCATAGGGGACGTCGACCAATAGGAGCAAGGCAGATGTAAACAAAGTCCCACATGCGCTGATAACCAGCGCACAGGGCTTGAGCCTTGCTTCCTAAGGCGGTATGATACCGCCTAGTCACACGTCCCCACTCGGCGTGAGCTAATCATAGCCCACGTCGATATGCACAGATGACGTCCAATGCTCCAGGGCACACCCACAGGGGAGTTCCCAGCGAACCGACAGTTACCAAGGAAACTATACATAATTTACATTTCCAATCCCTCGGCTGGTCGGAGAAGGTGTGGTTGCCAGGGGCGACAAACTGACGTGATTGGCTAATTCATATTGAAGTGACGATATATAAGATGATGTTTGTGTGATGCATTTTGAGACACTCACATTACTTGACAAAGGAGGTTCTCCTTCGAAACGTTGTATTGCAACATGTCTGTTTGTCTTTTAATAAACTAAAAGAGAATTATACATGGATGGTGCCAGCTTACATTCTATTTGAACACTCATTTACCAGGCTAGCACTTAAGTGTTGCTCTGAGATCCTTCTCTAAGTAATAATGTTCCATGATAGATGGGAGGTGACTTATTTCCACACATTCAGTACAAACGCTGTCCGCACTGGGTAGAGAGGTGCCAGAACTCCGCAAAGCAGGTAGCTCATTAGTGAAATATGAGAGCCTAGCAACACATACAACCCGTACCATAAATCTAATTTCATGCACTTTGTGGCTAACGATAGAATATGTATGGCGTTATGCTGGGTCTATATCGTACTGGGAAATTACACTTCTTTCCCTCTCGCGTTTTCCTTCCCACCTCGTTAAATTCCATTTTTCTCCCTCTCTCTTGAATCACGCCATCTCGGAAATTATGTCTACGCCACTCATTCGGCTCTCGGGTAGTCCTGGGATTTGAGCACCGTGTTGAGTTAATACAAGTTGTACCTAATTATAATTTGGGAATTAATTCATAAGCATGAAATTAATTCTTGGTGTTGGTAATAGGCAGTGTACACGGCTATGTTAAACGGGGTTACGGGAAGTGTTCCTGCTCAAATACGCTTAATATAACTTATTTTAGATCCGCAAACTCCGGGGAATTACGTCAAAGCCGCAGGTTAGTGGAAGAGCTGCTTCCAATGAAGGCCAGATGAGGGCAAGTTTCTCAATCTCTCATGATCTCTAACGATGTCCATTGAAGTATAAGCATGAGGTTACTTTAGTAAAGAAGACCAGATGGGGCTAAAGCTTCATACAAACTCTAGACCGAGGTTGTAGGAAAATGAGCAATCCCCGACGGCTAGCGATGAGCAAACAACGTCGGTGTATATTTGAATTCAGTTACAATTCGGCGATCTGCCATTGGAATCATTAATGGGAGCATGAAAATGAAGACCTGGAAGTGCAAAATTGACCTTATGTAAGTACTTTGAATTGATCGATCACTTGTTATAGTTTGGTATGAACGACTAACAACTATTATCGTCCAAACCAATCAGCCAGGACGGATTGGTAACAATGGATGATATTCGCTGTTTTTAATGTTGTTGGGACAATTTTTTTAAAATGGCTCTTGGCCAACCCATCTTTTATCATCACCTGTTTTTGATGACTGCTGCCTAGTGTGTGTATGGAGCGCAAGACTTCAGATGTCTAAAGAAGATCTCTGATAATGATTATTGATGTTTGGGCAGTGCGCAAGGTAATTTTAGTAAAGAAAAACTGAGAAGGCCAAGTTTTCAGATTTCTGGAGAAGATCTCTAATGATGTCCAATGATCTTTTGGTCATGAGAGAAAATATAACCAGATGAGGTCAAGTTTGCAAGACCACTGAAGGTCTCAGAAGACGTTCAATGGTAGCAGGAAAAAAGGGCACCGGGTGAGGGTGGACGAAAAGGGTGCCGCCATAGACTCTAATGCAACTATCATTAATACGGCAAAAAGCAGCAAAAAGGGTGCTGCAATAAATATCATTAACAACATTAGAACATTACAGTATTTTAAGTATGTTATCGTTTTAGAAGCTTGCTACATTATAGTTTTTGTCATATTATTTCGCTTGTATGTACAGATTTTACATTATCAAAGAAATTATCGTTTCTATGTGTAAAAGTGTGTTTCTGCAGAGGGGGTGGTTAGGGTTAGGCAAGACCAGGGGAGTGTTTAGGGTTAGGTAACACACGGGCGGCAGTTAGTTTTAGGCAACACTTGGGGGTGGTGGTTATGTTTAGGCACCACCAGGGGGGTGGTTAGGGTTAGGCACCACTGTGGGGGTTAGGGTTAGGAACCACCGGGGTTGGGAGGGGAGGGGGGTTAGGGTTAGGCGCCACCAGGGGAGTGGTTAGTTTTAGGCACTACCAGGGGAGGGTTCTGTGTGAGGGAAGGGTTGGAATAAGCTGTATTGTTGAATTACGTAACGATTGTTAACATTAATATATTTTCGTTATTATTTCCAGTCTGTTTTAACAACGGTATTTATCATTAACTAAGTTTGACAACTATGTTTATCATTTTTAGATTTTGTTATCCACCGGCGCTATTTCGTTATCCAGCCGGGCCCTTTTTTTATGGCACCCTTTTTTCATGCACGCCGTCCAATCATCTAACAGCCTCCGTAGAAGCGCAAATTTTGCGTGAAACGGCTGTAAGGCTATCTGTGCCCAGCACCCACCGCTACCACACCACCTCAGACAATGGTATGTTCATGCATGTTTACGTTGAATTAATCATTTTGATGCCACAATCTGAAGATACACTGTATTGGATTGTTTACATGTGTTCCATCACACTCTGGATTAAATAGCAATAGAAGCAGTGCCGATTGTCTCCCTCTCCTCTCCTTTATCGTACGCCGTCCAATCATGTTTGAGTGTGAGGAAGTTTTAGTAAAAAGTAATGTTGTTCCGAGTTCATCCGACACCACACTTTAGAACAACAACAAAACATTTGTAAGGTGCTTTTTCTCCCATGCGTAGGACTCAAAGCACTTTAGCACCTTTCAGTAATTAACTTGTGTACAGGATCAGGTGGAGGTCACCAGTGGTGGGCCAAAATTTTGCATATACAAAATTTTGCATCGAAATTTGTATTTACACATTGTAATCGTAATGCGAAATTTCGGGGAAAATTGTAATTGATTTTGTATGTAATAGTAGTATTTCATAATTTTGTGTAATTTTTTGAAAAATTGTTGCGCAATTTCGTGAAATTTTATGTCGAATTTAGCGGTTAATAGCAAAGCCCCCATACATGCTATTGCTTCCAAAATTGGTACATATGTTAAGGAGAATATTAGGTACAAGGCCGAAAAATTATTTTTCAAAAAGACATTGTAGTTTTTGAGAAAATCAATTTTAAAAATGCAAAGAAAAATGGTTTTTAAACTGTCATTTTTTAAAGTTTAACAAACATTTTTTCTTTGCATTTTTAAAATCGATTTTCTCAAAAACGATATGGTCTTTTTGGAAAATTCTTTTTTTTTCTCTTGTACCCACTATTCCCTTTAACATAGGTAGTAATTTTGGTGTTATTAGCACGTATGGGAGTTTTGCTATCAACCTCCAAAGTTGGCACAAGATTATGCAAAATTACGAATTACGACTACCAAATCAATTTAGCTTGCAAAACATAATTACGTATAGGCGTAATTGCGAAAAATTGTGCGAAATTTAGCAAAATCGTAATTTTGCTGATCATCACTAGAGGTCACTTACTTACACTTCAGATCCTAACCCCAGAGCACCCCGGTGTGCGAAACCAGTAGGGTAGGAGTCAGATGGCATCCTTCTTTTAATCTCGTCCTTGAACTTGGCATTTATATAAAGTTTATCACGGCTGCACAGTCTTCTATGAACCAGCTGGACCCCCTGATGCAATTCTACTGACTATAATACTGTGGAGTATTTTATCTTTTTTATTGAGTATTAAAAAGATGACACTTCGAGCCTTCTTGCTATTCTGTTTGATTGACACCTGGATGTCTCACTGAGATATCAATACATTAAATAATATACAATACAACATTAGTAAAGCTCTTTTCTCCCATAGGGCTCAAAGCGCATTGGGACTCAACGTGGAAAATCTCCTTCATTGTTCTACAATGCACTAAGGCAATTGGAGATGGAGAGATGCTGACCTAAAACCGGAGAGATCAGGCTATTCAGCATATGCTTGTTTACAACCTTATAACCTGGGTTGTAAGGAAATGGTAAGCCTTTTTGATGTCAGGTCATTGCTACTACATATACTGTATATTCCCATATCTGGATGATTTCTGATTAACATAATTTTGGGACTGCACATTGCTGCTTTTATACATATGTTCTTTGAAGACACTTCTCTGATTTAACTTTTTGCCGACTGCTCCACACCAACTGGTGTGAACGCGGCGGCAGCCCCAGGACCACTCCACGCCGATTGGCATGAAGGGGCGTGGATAGCAGGGGATCACGCGCTGATGTGCGCGCATCCCTGCTGGAATGACGGAGGTCTGCTCCGCCTTCAGTCTCCCAGTGGTGATCGCCGCTCGGAGACTGTTAGACGGTGAAACGACAGTGCTGCGATCTAAGGCAGCACTGTACTGCGGACAGCCATGTGACACGGCTGTCCCCTCTGTAGGCAGGGAAGTGATCCGCTGTCATAGGCTGAAGCCTATGACAGCTGATCACGCTGATTGGCTGGCGGGGGGAGGGAGGAAGGGTGGAATAAAAAAATAAACAAAAATAAGCAAATATATATATATATATATATATATATATATATATATATATATATATATATGTATGTATGTATATATATATATATATATATATGTATATATATATGTATATGTATATATGTATATATATATGTATATGTATATATATATATATATATATATATATATATATATATATATATATATATATATATACACACCTGGGGAGCGATCTCACCCCTCCAAAAGAGAGCTCTGTTGGTGGGGAGAAAAGGGGAGGGGGGAATCACTTGTGTGCTGTACTGTGCAGCCCTGTAGCTTGGCCTTAAAGCTGCAGTGGCCCAATTAGTAAAAAATGGCGTGGTCACTAAGGGGGTTTAACACCGTGGTCCTTAAGTGGTTAAGTAACTTAAATGACACCTGTGCTGAATTTTTGCTGGTTACATGTGACTGGAAACACTAGGACTTGTCTTTATTTGGCAGAGGTTGTCTATTTACTTGATGTTTTTGGACTTATTGTCGCTGATTTTTTTTTTACTCTGATTGCTATTGAAGAGGACAAGATGAGGCAAAGCTTGTAGTAAGTCCAATCAGGGCCAGTTCTAGACTTTTTGTTGCCTGAAGAGATACATTGTGGGGATGTAGCCAGGACATTGGGTGGGAAGATGGAGATCCCATCGCTGGAACGCTGAGAGCAAGTGAGTGAAGTGGTGCCGGGCATCTAGGGAAACGTGGGTTGTGAGAAGGGGAACATTTGGGGAGGGGAGCCGCCTTTTGTTGCCCTATAAAATAAAATAGAGAGTCCACTGCAACTGCAACATAGATGTTGGTTTTTGTGTCTGGAAATTCCTGTGTGGTCTCATGTTGGTAGTTGCCCTGTATCTTTTAAAGTGGATCCGAGGTGAACTTTTACACATTGCATAATTGTGTTCCTTTCCTATTTTTTATAGGGCATTTCTCAAGCCAAATACTTTTTTGTTTTGCTTTAATACTCTAATTCCCTATAATCTAAAAAAGCCACACCCACAGGTTTTCAGAGAGCCAAGGCAGTAGCAAGGGCTTATGGGAGCTCAGTCTGGACAGGAGGAGGTGTTACTAGCCATTTATTTCAGAGGCAGAGGGGAGGAGGGAGGAGGAGAGGGGATCAGGCTGATGGCTCAAGATACAGATAAGCCTGCCTCTGTGTAATGTTTACAAACAACATGGCGGCTGTCATTGTATCACAGGAATAAATAATCATATTCTATCAAAACTGTTTGCAGCTAAATTTGCTGTGTAAACCATCTAAACTTAACATAAGATATATAGACAAGTTACTTGTTATAGTTAGTTTTTCATCTCGGATCCGCTTTAAAAATGGTCCTTTAGAGATCATTTTAGGTAACGTTTGTGGAATTAGTACAGGCATGCAGAGTAGTTTTTGGATGCACAGGGTGGTCTGTTCTAATGGGCAGCATGGTGGCATAGTGGTTATCGCTATTGCCTTGCAGCACTGGGTTCCCAGTTTAAATCCCAGCCAGGGCACTATCTGCACAGAGTTTGTATTTTCTCCCCATGTCTGTGTGGGTTTCCTCCGGGCACTCCGGTTTCCTCGAACATCCTAAAAACATATAGATACATTAATTGGCTTCCCCCGAAATCGGCTCCGGACTAGGATACATACACTACACAATACATACATAAACATATGACTATGGTAGCAGAGCGTAGCTAGGGTTTTCAGCACCTGGGGTCGAAGACAGGTTTTGCCCCCCCCCCCCCCCCTGAACAAAATGGGCGTGGCCACACATCAGAATGTGGTCATGGTTATAGTCAAAAGTTATTTAAATAGCTATATGTTCCCCTTTACCTCATTCAGATAGTCAGATGTGCCCCCCTTTAAATAGCCAAATGTGTGCCCCTTTAGTTAGCCAGATATGCCCCCATTCACCCTGTTTAGATATACAAATGTGCCCCTTTAGATAGCCTTATTCTGCTGCTGTTAACACTTCTGCAGAGGGAGGGAGAGAAGCAGGGGCACTTTGGGCAGCCAGCGAACCGCCTCTCACACACGTAGGGGTGCAATGGCCGTGCTGAGCGTCCTCACAGTACTGCGCCCAGGGACATATGTCCCATCTGGCCCACCCATAGCTACTCCTCTGCATGGTAGGGATTAATGATTGGGAGCTCCTCTGAGGGACAGTTAAGTTACAGTTAAGACAGTATACTCTGTACAGTGCTGCAGACGAAGTTGGTGCTAAATAACAATTAATGAAAACATTGACTTTAGCATCAAAATACTGTCAAAGGAGCATGGATATGTAGGGATCATTTGCAGTATCGATGTGGAAACAACATAGTTGGAAAGACCCGCCGTTTGTCTTTGTCGCCACTAAAGTAGTTTATGCGGCATTGGTTGTTTGTTTGCGGTGTCTTTTGTTGCGCGTGGGTAGGGACCTTTAGTAAGGGTTTTATTGGGGGAACTTCTAACTCTGCAGCTTCTGGGCCCCCCTGCGGCTGCATCCCTTGCAGGGTCTATTGTTACACCCCTGATACAGATGCTACATCTTAGATGTCAGAGTTGGCTGTCAGGTTGGGGTTAACATCAGGAGGAATGATAGGGTTAAGTGCCACGAAGGCATAAACATGAAAGGCTGAGGTTAGGGGTAGGCATCAGGAAGTGGTCAGAAATGAGGAAGAATATGGTTAGATGTAGGGATTGGGAAGCCTAATGTTAAGGGGGAGGTAAGGCTTAGGTGTCCAGAAAGGGGATAAAAACAGGAGTGATAAGCAAATATGGTAATTCTCTTTTTACCATGATTTTCACCAAAAATAGCACAATTTTGCATTGATGAAAATATTCACAAAACATATAATAACACATTTTCACCAGATACATTCAAGCGTTGTTCTCTCATCTCTTAAAGTGGAGCTGTCAGCCATACTATCTCATCTACATATATTAATAGAAAAATACTTGCTCTACTTACATGACATATGTATGGCACTGTCCACATTTTTAGTGATTTTTCTATAGTAAAAAAAAAAGAGGAAATCCTTCCTAGGATTTTCCATTTTGTCAGTGTCTATCTTGAAGCCAATCGTGATATAATTTCCCCCCTTACTCTGTGTATCATTGCTAGCCCCCCTCTCAGTCTTCAGACACTCCCACCCAGGTCTGCTGCTGTAGAAAGTGCATTGAGAAATATTGGCCAATCAGAGAGGAACAGATGTGTGGAAGGGAAAATAAGGAGGGGAAAAAGAAGGGAAAGATGCTTCAAACAGTCTGCATTTGTTACGGTAAGTCTGAGGGCACAGTAAAGAAGAAGAAAAAAGAAAACCCAGCATGCCCTGCAACTTCCTTTGTGCAGCAGATGTACCAAATAGGAGCCAGGGAAACTGGGGAATGATGTTTTATGGAGAAGAAAAATAAGAGTGATTTTTAACTTTTGGATTGCCTGGTTAGCATCCTTAATACTTGTTTACCAGATAAACATAAAGAATTGATTTATAATTTTATGCCTGACAGTTACACTTTAAGCCCACTTGACCTGCTGTCGGTGTGACAGCAGAGCTCTGTGAGCTGGTCAGGGGCCGATTTAATTGGCTCTTGACCCCGTGATCATTGTAAGCCACAATCACATAGATCAGGGTCAGGATCCAATGAAATCGGCTTCTGATCGGCTCACAGAGCTCTGCTGTCACAGCGACCACAGAGCGAGTGGGCTTTAGCGACTGGTGAGTGGCATGAATGGTGACAGTGGCGATTCCATGTGGCGAGAGGTCAGTAAGCCCCGTTTTTTTGGTACCAGCAGTCTCTGGCTCTTAAAGGGCCAAAGACTGCTGGACTGGTACGCAAGTGGTTAAGAAAGAAAGACATGTAGTAATAAAAATCACTTGTGTTGATACAAAATCATACGGCCAATGTTTTCCTGTGGTGCGTCTTGCGAAGGCCCAATTCGATTACACTGAACGCGGATGCACGTAGAAATGGGCAGATTATTCAAGGCTGTAAAGAATATCATTCTACCATGTTCTGCAGAAATTTCTCCTCCTCCGTCTCCTGCTGGTAAATATATTCCATTGTACGTGGGCAGCTATTCCTTCCATATCGCTACTCTGAGCTCCGTCTTAGCGAAGGCACATCTGCCATGACTTGTAGAAGGAGAATATGCCAGAGTCAAACAGCCCCCTGCTGAGATGGACCCAGATTTAAACCAACGGCTCCTGTCCTCATGAATATTGCATGGCGGATAGCTTAGATCCTCCTCTGTCCCCGCTGGCTATATATCACAGAATTATGAGTCACACCATTGTAATGAAAGGCTTAGCTTGTCCTGAGATAAGTATCACCTTATTTGTCTTTCCCTTTTTATCTTCAGTACGAAGGGAATGGGATGGGAGATGGGGCAATTAATGTCATATTAAGGGACAAGCCATTCTTGTATCATATAAGGACGAGGGATAAGCTCTCGGAATCGGAACAGTTCCGAGTGGCGATTTTCTCATTGAAATTTGGCTATTCCAAGTAAATAGTTGGCTTCAGAAGCAAGTATTTTCAGCAAACACGTTAACACAGTGAAAATTGGATTCAAAAACATGAATTTTCAGCAAACACAACGTTAAAGCAATGGCTAGAAAATGGAAAATTGGCTTCTAAAACAATAAATTTCGGCCCATATTGATGTCAACAAAATGGCCGCCCCATATTCCCTGGTTTCCGGAGACCACACTAAAGTGGCAGAATAAACGGTTATTCACATGATTGGGGAGACCCCTCGTTTTGCCACTCTAACGTCACAGAGGCGCTCAGTTTGGTTTTGATGCTGATAAGCTGTATGCTCCTTTTTGATTGGCCTGATGAAGCGGGATTGAGCCCGTGAAACGCGTTACCTATTTTTACTGTGGAGTATAAATAAATTGTTGTTTGACTGTTGATGCCACAGTCCTTCCTTTGTTTGCTTTGTCCGCATGGATGGGATAGGCCCACCACTGCCCCATCGGTTTTAAGCACGTTTAAGTGACTTTTATTCTATTGGCGCCTCTGGAAACCTTCTACATATTGCTAAGTCCACCCTTGGTGGAGGGTTGTACCCATCTTCTTCCCATCTACAGAGAGCGACTTTTAATCCTGAGTGGGGTCAGGTTAATCTCCCCACCTGCCTTCACAGTGGTTGCCTAATGGTAACCCTGGTTTGTGAGTATTACATTGTTATATTACTCATTATTAATTATCATCCATACAATATCACACTATTGGGCTCTTGGTGTCCCCCCTCCCTTTGCCACTCTAACGTGGCCTCCAGGAACCGAGGATTCATAAACGATTATCTTGTTGGTGACACTGTTTCAGAAGCTAATTTTCACTTTCCTAGCTATTGTGTTAATGGCGTGTTTACTAAAAAATCTTGTTTGACTTGAATGTCTTCGAAACACAAAAATCTGAACACTAATTGTGGAACACTGAGTTTTGATGAAATCAGAATTTGACTATTCCGATCAACCCTAAAAGGAACATCTTCATCTTGATAAAGTAGGAATGGGTACAAAACATCACCAGATTTTTATGTTGGAGGCATTCCTCCACAGCCAGTCCTGATTTCCCCAACACTGAGGAAAGATCTCTGGTGGAAACACAGCAATGAGCGTCAACTTCAATTCTAAACTCTACAGCACCCTACACAGTAAGTTGCATTGAGAACTTTGCCCGTTAAGGAGATACCTTTAATTCCATTCTTCGAGGAAGCCTTTGATACAGCTCTCGGCAAAGCAAGGCGATCCACTTCAATGTACTGACATCAAATCCAAGTATCAGGCCTACCATATGTGTTTATGATTGATTGATTGATTGATTGATTGATCGATTGAGGTGTGGTTTTGTTCATTGGTGATTCTATATTCTGTGGTTTGCACATTTCTGTTGTACATGTTAGTCTACCTAAACCTTGACAAAGGGGACCTTGGTGGCCCGAAAATGATTGTCAGCTGTTACAGTCGGATGTCATAATGTGTTTGTGGGGGCAATAAAAAATGTAATTGTTCCTTATTAAGCCTGTGTGGCGACCCCTCCTTCGATTCTCTTGACACTGTTGCCATTGGGATCGAACACCACCGACAACTCTAACACATGTGTGTGATTCTTTCGATTGAGTGCTAATCACTACACCACTACTTTTAAGGTCTGGTTCACACCAAGAACACTTTTGAAAGCACCAGCATTTCGAGAAGCTCTTGGCTAATGTGTTTGTATGGGCTAGTTTACACCAGAGCGTATAGTAAGTATAGTAAAACTGTAAAATTGTTTTAAAAAAATCGACCGAGCGACTTTCAAAGCATTTTTGCCCAAAAGCTGTTCACTTCCAGGTCAAAGTGTACTTCCTGTTTTGCCATAAGAACTACAAAATTGCTAAATGCTAAAATTCTGCAATACACTAGGCATAAATAGAGAATTACAATGCACGTGCCAGGAAACGCTACTACTAATCACTACAAAAAGCGATAAGCATTCACAATTACACTTAGCAATTTTTGGTGTGAACTAGCTCTGAGGATGAGAAGGTAGGTTGTTGGCTGGGTACAATGTCTAAAGGGGCCCATACACCTAACGATTTTCCTGCCGATATACAGCAGATTCCATAACTGTGATCAAATCTGCTGTGAAATCGTTGCGCAAATGCTGACAGAACAATCGATTTCTGTCCGAAAGCAATCGTTCCCGTTGATTCTCGTCGATCCATCCATGCGGAAGGTTTTGCTCGATCGCCGGCGGGTCAGGAGTGCGTCGATAGCGGCGTTAGAATGCCCGACAACCGACGCTAGTGGCAATACATTACCTGCTCCGGCCAGCGCGACTCCCCCAGTCTCCGCTGTCTTCTTCTCCGCGCTGGTCTTCGAGTCCGGCTGGCTTCACTGAACTTCCTGTCCCGGCAGGAAGTTTAAACAGTAGAGCGCCCTCTACTGTTTAAACTTCGCCCGGACAGTTAAGGTAGCCATACACTGGTCGATGTGCCATTAGATCGACCAGCTGACAGATCCCTATCTGATCGAATCTGATCAGAGAGGGATCGTATGGCTGCCTTTACTGCAAACAGATTGTGAATCGATTTCAGCCTGAAACCGATTCACCATCTGCTGAGCTGCTCCTGCCGCCTGTCCCCCCCCCGTATACATTACCTGACGCTGGCTCCCGGGCATCTTCTCCGCATTGCACGGCTCTGTTCCGGATCCATTACGGCGCTTCCTGTGTTACTCCGTGACCAGGAAGTTCAAATAGAGCGCCCTCTATTAGAACTTCCTGGTCACTGCAGTGACACAGGAAGCGCCGGGATGGAGCCAGAACAGAGCCGTGCAGCACGGAGAAGACGCCCGGGAGCCAGCGTCAGGTAATGTATACCTGATCGGATCGGCCACCGCTAGCGACGCGCACTTTACCGGCGGGCGATCGAGGGTAATTTCCCGCACGGCGTGATCGACGGACCGATCCGATTCCGGGAGGGAATCGGATCGGCGGCTGCGTTTACCGTGAACGATTGGCAGCAGATTCGATCCCAGGATCGAATCTGTTGTCGAAACGGCCGGGAATCGAGCCAGTGTATGGCTACCTTAAGTTCAATGAAGCCAGCTGGACCTGGAGACCAGTGCGGATAAGAAGACAGTGGAGACCGGGGGAGTCGCGCCGGCCGGAGCAGGTAATGTATGCATGGGGGGCAACGGCACATTCACAGATTGTGATCGGTTTCATGCTGAAATCGATTCACAATCTGTTTGCAGTAAAGGTGGCCATACGTCGATCCCTCTCTGATCAGATTCGATCAGAGAGGGCTCTATCTGTTGGTCGATCTGATGGCAAATCGACCAGTGTATGGATACCTTTAGGAATAGTGCATGAGTTTGACAAAATGGCTTTAATCAATACAAAAAAAAACACCTATATTAGTAGATAAAAAAAAAAAAAATCTAAATTGCATCTTCCCACCCACACACTCATTTCTGAACATAACTGAAGAATGTAAATTAGGGTGAGCTTACCATGGGCAAACATTGACTACATTGTTTATAAATGAATATTGGGGGGAAAAAATGCGCAATTTGACTAATTAAAGTTCTTCTATAAGCCGTTGACAGCTCTGATGATCTGAGCGAAATATCTGGAAATAAACTCCATATTATCTGAGAGAGAACCATCCTTTTCCCCGTCAGGAACCGCGAGAGCGCATTCGCGCCGCACAATGTGCCGTTACCACTTAATTAAGTCGACTTCAGACATACAGCAAGTTAAATATTAATGGAATTAATAAACAAAAAAATGAAGAAAAAAGTTTTACTTTTACGCTCGGAAGTGAGGATCATATTAAAAAAAAAAAAAAAAAGCACAGACTTTAATTTTTACACACTGTGGCTCATTTTGGTAACATTGCAGATGTTTTTGTTAGTATAACCGATAATACCAAAAAATTGTGTTGAAAATCTTGCTAGCACTTTAATTGCAATAACCCCCTGGAGTCAGCATCGAATTAGTGCTGAAACTTTTCTTTTTGTTTCACCTGGTGCACTGAGGATTTAACATCTGAAACAGGAAGCAATACTGCAGCACCTTCTATTGTAAGCTTTTCAATCAGGATTACCTCTGCTAAACATCTCAGCTCCACCTCTCTCCCCAGTCACTTCTTGCTCTGCTACTGCTTCCCTACTCCACTCTGCTCCTGCTAACACTCCAACTCCACCTCCATATGTCTCCCCAGCCACTCCCTGCTCTGCTACTGCTTTCCTGCTCCACTCTGCTCCTGCTGACACTCCAACTCCACCTTCATATGTCTCCCCAGCCACTCCCTGCTCTGCTACTGCTGCCCTGCTCCACTCTGCTCCTGCTAACACTCCAACTCCACCTTCATATGTCTCCCCAGCCACTTCCTGCTCTGCTATTGCTTCCCTGCTCCACTCTGCTCCTGCTAACCCCCCAACTCCACCTTCATATGTCTCCCAGCCACTTCCTGCTCTGCTATTGCTTCCCTGCTCCACTCTGCTCCTGCTAACCCTCCAACTCCACCTCCATATGTCTCCCCAGCCACTTCCTGCTCTGCTACTGCTTCCCTACTCCACTCTGCTCCTGCTAACACTCCAACTCCACCTCCATATGTCTCCCCACACACTCCCTGCTCTGCTACTGCTTCCCTGCTCCACTCTGCTCCTGCTGACACCCCAACTCCACCTTCATATGTCTCCCCAGCCACTCCCTGCTCTGCTACTGCTGCCCTGCTCCACTCTGCTCCTGCTAACACTCCAACTCCACCTTCATATGTCTCCCCAGCCACTTCCTGCTCTGCTATTGCTTCCCTGCTCCACTCTGCTCCTGCTAACCCCCCAACTCCACCTTCATATGTCTCCCAGCCACTTCCTGCTCTGCTATTGCTTCCCTGCTCCACTCTGCTCCTGCTAACCCTCCAACTCCACCTCCATATGTCTCCCCAGCCACTTCCTGCTCTGCTACTGCTTCCCTACTCCACTTTGCTCCTGCTAACACTCCAACCCCACCTCCATATGTCTCCCCAGCCACTCCCTGCTCTGCTACTGCTTCCCTGCTCCACTCTGCTCCTGCTGACACCCCAACTACACCTTCATATGTCTCCCCAGCCACTCCCTGCTCTGCTACTGCTTCCCTGCTCCACTCTGCTCCTGCTAACACTCCAACTCCACCTTCATATGTCTCACCAGCCACTCCCTGCTCTGCTACTGCTTCCCTGCTCCACTCTGCTCCTGCTAACACCCCAACTCCACCTTCATATCTCTCCCCAGCCACTCCCTGCTCTGCTACTGCTTCCCTGCCCCACTCTGCTCCTGCTAACACTCCAACTCCACCTCCATATGTCTCCCCAGCCACCTCCTGCTCTACTACTGCTTCCCTGCTCTACTCTGCTCCTGCTAACCCTCCAACTCCACCTCCACATGTCTCCCCGGCCACTCCCTGCTCTGCTACTGCTGCCCTGCTCCACTCTGCTCCTGCTAAAACTCCAACTCCACCTTTATATGCCTCCCCAGCCACTTCCTGCTCTGCTACTTCTTCCCTGCTCCACTCTGCTCCTGCTAACCCCCCAACTCCACCTTCATATGTCTCCCCAGTCACTTCCAGCTCTGCTACTGCTTCCCTGCTCCACTCTGCTCCTGCTAACACCCCAACTCCACCTTCATATGTCTCCCCAGCCACTCCCTGCTCTGCTACTGCTGCCCTGCTCCACTCTGCTCCTGCTAACCCCCCAACTCCACCTTCATATGTCTCCCCAGCCACTTCCTGCTCTACTACTGCTTCCCTGCTCCACTCTGCTCCTGCTAACCCCCCAACTCCACCTTCATATGTCTCCCCAGCCACTCCCTGCTCTGCTACTGCTTCCCTGCTCCACTCTGCTCCTGCTAACACTCCAACTCCACCTCCATATGTCTCCCCAGCCACCTCCTGCTCTACTACTGCTTCCCTGCTCTACTCTGCTCCTGCTAACCCTCCAACTCCACCTCCATATGTCTCCCCAGCCACTCCCTGCTCTGCTACTGCTGCACTCTGCTCCTGCTAACACTCCAACTCCGCTGTCATATGTCTTCCCAGCCACTTCCTGCTCTGCTATTGCTTCCCTGCTCCACTCTGCTCCTGCTAACACCCCAACTCCACCTCCATATGTCTCCCCAGCCACTCCCTGCTCTGCTACTGCTGCCCTGCTGCACTCTGCTCCTGCTAACACTCCAACTCCGCCGTCATATGTCTTCCCAGCCACTTCCTGCTCTGCTAATGCTTCCCTGCTCCACTTTGCTCCTGCTAACCCTCCAACTCCACCTTCATATGTCCTCCCAGCCACTTCCTGCTCTGCTACTGCTTCCCTGCTCCACTCTGCTCCTGCTAACTCCCCAACTCCACCTCCATATGTCTCCCCAGCCTCTTCCTGCTCTGCTACTGCTTCCCTGCTCCACTCTGCTCCTGCTGACACTCCAACTCCACCTTCATATGTCTCCCCAGCCTCTTCCTGCTCTGCTACTGCTGCCCTGCACCACTCTGCTCCTGCTGACATTCCAACTCCACCTTAATATGTCTCCCCAGCCACTCCCTGCTCTGCTACTGCTTCCCTGCCCCACTCTGCTCCTGCTAACACTCCAACTCCACCTCCATATGTCTCCCCAGCCACCTCCTGCTCTACTACTGCTTCCCTGCTCTACTCTGCTCCTGCTAACCCTCCAACTCCACCTCCATATGTCTCCCCGGCCACTCCCTGCTCTGCTACTGCTGCCCTGCTCCACTCTGCTCCTGCTAACACTCCAACTCCACCTTTATATGCCTCCCCAGCCACTTCCTGCTCTGCTACTTCTTCCCTGCTCCACTCTGCTCCTGCTAACCCCCCAACTCCACCTTCATATGTCTCCCCAGTCACTTCCTGCTCTGCTACTGCTTCCCTGCTCCACTCTGCTCCTGCTAACACCCCAACTCCACCTTCATATGTCTCCCCAGCCACTCCCTGCTCTGCTACTGCTGCCCTGCTCCACTCTGCTCCTGCTAACCCCCCAACTCCACCTTTATATGTCTCCCCAGCCACTTCCTGCTCTACTACTGCTTCCCTGCTCTACTCTGCTCCTGCTAACCCTCCAACTCCACCTCCATATGTCTCCCCGGCCACTCCCTGCTCTGCTACTGCTGCCCTGCACCACTCTGCTCCTGCTGACATTCCAACTCCACCTTAATATGTCTCCCCAGCCACTCCCTGCTCTGCTACTGCTTCCCTGCCCCACTCTGCTCCTGCTAACACTCCAACTCCACCTCCATATGTCTCCCCAGCCACCTCCTGCTCTACTACTGCTTCCCTGCTCTACTCTGCTCCTGCTAACCCTCCAACTCCACCTCCGTATGTCTCCCCGGCCACTCCCTGCTCTGCTACTGCTGCCCTGCTCCACTCTGCTCCTGCTAACACTCCAACTCCACCTTTATATGCCTCCCCAGCCACTTCCTGCTCTGCTACTTCTTCCCTGCTCCACTCTGCTCCTGCTAACCCCCCAACTCCACCTTCATATGTCTCCCCAGTCACTTCCTGCTCTGCTACTGCTTCCCTGCTCCACTCTGCTCCTGCTAACACCCCAACTCCACCTTCATATGTCTCCCCAGCCACTCCCTGCTCTGCTACTGCTGCCCTGCTCCACCCCGCTCCTGCTAACCCCCCAACTCCACCTTCATATGTCTCCCCAGCCACTTCCTGCTCTACTACTGCTTCCCTGCTCTACTCTGCTCCTGCTAATCCTCCAACTCCACCTCCATATGTCTCCCCGGCCACTCCCTGCTCTGCTACTGCTGCCCTGCTCCACTCTGCTCCTGCTAACACTCCAACTCCACCTTTATATGCCTCCCCAGCCACTTCCTGCTCTGCTACTTCTTCCCTGCTCCACTCTGCTCCTGCTAACCCCCCAACTCCACCTTCATATGTCTCCCCAGTCACTTCCTGCTCTGCTACTGCTTCCCTGCTCCACTCTGCTCCTGCTAACACCCCAACTCCACCTTCATATGTCTCCCCAGCCACTCCCTGCTCTGCTACTGCTGCCCTGCTCCACTCTGCTCCTGCTAACCCCCCAACTCCACCTTCATATGTCTCCCCAGCCACTCCCTGCTCTGCTACTGCTTCCCTGCTCCACTCTGCTCCTGCTAACACTCCAACTCCACCTCCATATGTCTCCCCAGCCACCTCCTGCTCTACTACTGCTTCCCTGCTCTACTCTGCTCCTGCTAACCCTCCAACTCCACCTCCATATGTCTCCCCAGCCACTCCCTGCTCTGCTACTGCTGCACTCTGCTCCTGCTAACACTCCAACTCCGCCGTCATATGTCTTCCCAGCCACTTCCTGCTCTGCTATTGCTTCCCTGCTCCACTCTGCTCCTGCTAACACCCCAACTCCACCTCCATATGTCTCCCCAGCCACTCCCTGCTCTGCTACTGCTGCCCTGCTGCACTCTGCTCCTGCTAACACTCCAACTCCGCCGTCATATGTCTTCCCAGCCACTTCCTGCTCTGCTAATGCTTCCCTGCTCCACTCTGCTCCTGCTAACCCTCCAACTCCACCTTCATATGTCCTCCCAGCCACTTCCTGCTCTGCTACTGCTTCCCTGCTCCACTCTGCTCCTGCTAACTCCCTAACTCCACCTCCATATGTCTCCCCAGCCTCTTCTTGCTCTGCTACTGCTTCCCTGCTCCACTCTGCTCCTGCTGACACTCCAACTCCACCTTCATATGTCTCCCCATTCACTCCCTGCTCTGCTACTGCTTCCCTGCTCCACTCTGCTCCTGCTAACACTCCAACCCCACCTTCATATGTCTCCCCAGCCACTTCCTGCTCTGCTACTCCTCCCCTGCTCCACTCTGCTCCTGCTAACACTCCAACTCCACCTCCATATGTCTCCCCAGCCACCTCCTGCTCTACTACTGCTTCCCTGCTCCACTCTGCTCCTGCTGACACTCCAACTCCACCTTCATATGTCTCCCCAGCACACTCCCTGCTCTTCTACTCCTTCCCTGCTCCACTCTGCTCCTCCTAACACCCCAACCAGGGTCGGCCCTCCCATGAGGCGGGGTGAGACAGGTTCCTCAGGCGGCAGGAAGTGGAGGGGCGGCACCAGACATAAAGAGGAAGTGTGACTACGGAGAGGAGAGAGAGTGCAGGCTGCAGTGCAGACTCTGCAGTGAAGTCCGGCTGCTCCTGTGGTGCCCGACCCCGTCTCCGACCCCGTGCCTGCACTGCACACACGGTGAGTGACCCTCCGCTGAGAACTAGTCCGCCCGGACTGTGTTCTGGCTGGGACCCGCCACCCATTAAGCTGTGCACCGCCCGCCAGTTCTGCTGCCACGTGCCACCTATGATGCCGCCGGGCCCGGCCTCCGAGTCCGACGACTCCGAGCTCTGTAGCCTCTCCTGTCTCCTGCAAGGCTGTGACGCAGCGCTGCCCAAGCCTGCTGATGGCGGCGGCTGCCGCCTGCTCTGCTGCCCTGCCTGATTGTCACGGACACGGTCAGTCACTGAGCGCCGCCGTCGTGGCCGTGACTATGATGATGAGCTTGGCTGGCTGCCGCCGGCCGTTGTCGACCGGGGGGGGGCGCCTTCACGATCTTTGCCTCAGACAGCAGAAAGTCCAGGACCGGCCCTGACCCCAACTCCACCTCCATATGTCTCCCCAGCCACTTCCTGCTCTGCTGCTGCTTCCCTGCCCCACTCTGCTCCTGCTAACACTCCAACTCCACCTTCATATATCTCCCCAGCCACTCCTTGCTCTGCTACTGCTTCCCTGCTCCACTCCGCTCTTGCTAACTCTCCAACTCCATCTTCATATGTCTCCCCAGTCACTCCCTGCTCTACTACTGCCTCCTGCTCCACTCTGCTCCTGCTAACACCCCAACTCCACCTTCATATGTCTCTCCAGCCACTACCTGCTCTGCTACTGCTTCCCTGCTCCACTCTGCTCCTGCTAACACTCCAACTTCACCTTCATATGTCTCCCCAGCCACTCCCTGCTCTGCTACTGCTTCCCTGCTCCACTCCTGCTCCTGCTAACACCCCAACTCCACCTTCATATGTCTCCCCAGCCACTCCCTGCTCTGCTACTGCTTCCCTGCTCCACTCCTGCTCCTGCTAACACCCCAACTCCACCTTCATATGTGTCCCCATCCACTCCCTGCTCTGCTACTGCTTCCCTGCTCCACTCTGCTCCTGCTAACACTCCAACTCCACCTCCATATGTCTCCCCAGTCACTCCCTGCTCTGCTACTGCTTCCCTGCTCCACTCTGCTCCTGCTAACACTCCAACTCCACCTTCATATGCCTCCCCTGTCACTCCCTGCTCTGCTACTGCTTCCCTGCTCCACTCTGCTGCTGCTAACACTCTAACTCCACCTTCATATGTCTCCCCAGCCACTTCCTGCTCTTCTACTGCTTCCCTGCTCCACTCCGCTCCTGCTAACACTCTAACTCCACCTTCAAATGTCTCCCCAGCCACTTCCTGCTCTGCTACTGCTTCCCTGCTCCACTCTGCTCCTGCTAACACTCCAACTCCACCTTCATATGTCTCCCCAGTCACTCCCTGCTCTGCACTGCTTCCCTGCTCCACTCTGCTCCTGCTAACACTCCAACTCCACCTTCATATGTTTCCCAGCCACTCCCTGCTCTGCTAATGCTGCCCTGCTCCACTCTGCTCCTGCTAACACTCCAACTCCACCTTCATATGTCTCCCCAGCCACTTCCTGCTCTGCTATTGCTTCCCTGCTCCACTCTGCTCCTGCTAACACTCCAACTCCACCTTCATATGTTTCCCAGCCACTCCCTGCTCTGCTACTGCTGCCCTGCTCCACTCTGCTCCTGCTAACACTCCAACTCCACCTTCATATGTCTCCCCAGCCACTTCCTGCTCTGCTATTGCTTCCCTGCTCCACTCTGCTCCTGCTAATACTCCAACTCCACCTTCATATGTCTCCCCAGCCACTCCCTGCTCTGCTACAGCTTCCCTGCTCCACTCTGCTCCTGCTAACACTCCAACTCCACCTTCATATGTCTCCCCAGCCTCTTCCTGCTCTGCTACTGCTGCCCTGCTCCACTCTGCTCCTGCTAACACTCCAACTCCACCTTCATATGTCTCCCCAGCCACTTCCTGCTCTGCTATTGCTTCCCTGCTCCACTCTGCTCCTGCTAAACACCCCAACTCCACCTTCATATGTCTCCCCAGCCACTTCCTGCTCTGCTATTGCTTCCCTGCTCCACTCTGCTCCTGCTAAATACTCTAACTCCACCTTCATATGTCTCCCCAGCCACTTCCTGCTCTGCTACTGCTTCCCTGCTCCACTCTGCTCCTGCTACCACCCCAACTCCATCTTCATATGTCTCCCCAGCCACCTCCTGCTCTACTACTGCTTCCCTGCCCCACTCTGCTCCTGCTAAATACTCTAACTCCACCTTCATATGTCTCCCAAGCCACTTCCTGCTCTGCTACTGCTTCCCTGCTCCACTCTGCTCCTGCTAACACTCCAACTGCACCTTCATATGTCTTCCCAGCCACTTCCTGCTCTGCTACTGCTGCCCTGCTCCACTCTGCTCCTGCTAACACTCCAACTCCACCTTCATATGTCTTCCCAGCCACTTCCTGCTCTGCTACTGCTGCCCTGCTCCACTCTGCTCCTGCTAACACTCCAACTCCTCCTTTACATGTCCTCTCAGCCACTTTTTGCTCTGCTATTGCTTCCTCAACTCCACCTTCACATGTAAAGGCGTCCAAACACCTGGACAGTATATCAGGACAGGGAAGGTAAATCTCTCCAGAAGAGGCACTGACAGCAGCATACATTATTCAAAGCACTGTTTGGAAATATTAGAATCTCTGTCAGGTTCTTATTGCTGATGGAAGAGAAATTCTTCCTGATGGAAGAGAAATTCTATGTGTCCTATGGTGTCACCATGGATGGATAGTACAGTGTTGCCAACTCATCCCTTTAATTACTGACACATATGAATTATACAGGTTTTGTGGCTAAGTAGATGCAGTTAAAGCACTGATTATGTGTAAGTAGCCCCAGAACCTGTATACCTTAGATGTGTCAGTAATTAAAGGGATGAGTTGGCAACACTGGGATAGTAGCGAGAAGAATTTCTATAAAAAAAACCTCAACAAAAAAAAAAAAACCTCAACAACTGAAATAGAAAAAAGAACATAATCCTTTCCCATTCTAGCAAAGCATAAAGAAAAAAAAAAAAAAAGCTTTGGCTGGACTTCCACATTAATTAGTTGGATTAAGTTCAACAGGCCTCTGCTTTTTAATTAGGCTTCCATTCAATTTACCAAACTTTCATCTTTAGTTTTGATAAACTTCGATTTGTTTTGATGTGCTGGGAAAACGCGTCAATTTCCTAGAGCAAACCTCCAGAGCGTACCAACGCGTTACAGTCCTGCTGCAGGTCTGCAGAGCGATTCGCTAGGGCACCAGCCCAGCGGGCTTAAACGGCTCAGCCTTCGCGAGGCAACAAAGCGCAATCTCTAACCCAAATGTCCTCTGATGCAGTTCCAGACTCTTGAGCACTCTATAAAGAACAGAGAAATTGTGGCGCCTAATGCTCAAAATGTTCTGCCAAGCAAAATTACACAATAAAGAATGTGATTAGCTGCGTGTAGCCAGAACACAGATATGATTTGTTTCTCTGACCTCTACCCTTTTACAACATGGAATAGATCAGTTTGTCTAGCGCTGGAGAGAGAGAGGGAAGAGAGAAGAGAAATAAAAGGAAAAAAAAAACAAATTAAAAATAATGAAAGCTAAATATGTACTTAATGAGTGCTCAATAAAAAAATTAAATTATGCCTAATGATTAAAGCTCACTTTATGTGTCCAGAGGAACTGAACAATAAAATGCTTTGGAGTTACGAGAAAATAGAGCTTGCGGCTTTTGGAAATTCTGAGGGTCTCATCACTTGTTCGCTGTTCGCCGTCCTTTTATTAAAATTACCAAAAGTACTTTGAACATTAAAGGCCTTATTGAACCGTTATGCTAGAATGCTAATTAAGAATCGCACAGGAGGAAGAAGAAGAAAAAAAATCAGCTCCCAAAAGTGTCATTTTTTAATTTAGAGGGTATTGTCTTATCCCAGCAAATTTTTGGAAGGGATCTGACTAAGCAGAAGGCGCCTGTACGATTCCGGAGTGCCTCGTCTGCGAAAGCCTTCAATAATTAAGGTTAGATGATGATCTTTGGGGCTTTGTTTCCGCGCTTTGTCGAGATAAGACATTTTTAAGCATTATGAACCCATTAAACAAAACATCAAATGAATTAGGGGGGGGGGGGGGGAGCTTGTTGTTTGTTGAGTTTTACAGCCAAGGAACGTCAAAGAGACATTGAGATGAAAACAGCCAAGAAAGATGCATTGATTTTAATTAATTCAGTTCTCACTACAGTTCTTCGTTTAAAGAGGCCCCACTGAAAACTACGAATCAATGCCCATTTGGCTTTTAACTATTTACTCAAATAGAGAAGAATGTGTTATCGTCAGAGCCGGTACAAGGTCCTCCAGCACCCAAGGCTGAGACACCAAAGTGTGCCCCTCCATCCCTCTCACCTCAGCCATCACACACTGATTGCTATTACACTAAGAGGCCCCTCCCATCCCTCCCACCCCAGCCGTCACACACTGATTGCTATTACACTAAGAGGCCCCTCCCATCCCTCCCACCCCAGCCGTCACACACTGATTGCTATTACACTAAGAGGCCCCTCCCATCCCTCCCACCCCAGCTGTCACACACTGATTGCTATTACACTAAGAGGCCCCTCCATCCCTCCCACCCCAGCCGTCACACACTGATTGCTATTACACTAAGAGGCCCCTCCCATCCCTCCCACCCCAGCTGTCACACACTGATTGCTATTACACTAAGAGGCCCCTCCATCCCTACCACCCCAGCCGTCACACACTGATTGCTATTACACTAAGAGGCCCCTCCCATCCCTCCCACCCCAGCCTTCACACACTGATTGCTATTACAATAAGAGGCCCCTCCTCCATCCCTCCCACCCCAGCCGTCACACACTGATTGCTATTACACTAAGAGGCGCCCCAGGGCCCCCAACACCTTCATCTCTAGTTATCTGGATTGCAGTCACTGCCCTTTTCTTATTTCTCTCTGCTTCAAACACAATAGGGGAATGACAGCTGAGTGAGTTGTGCGCCCCTTCCTACACTAGCTGCCTCCCTCACCTCTGACTCGGCCCAGCCCTGTGTGTGTCCCTCCTACACTTCGCCCTGAGGCTGGAGCCTCTCTCACCTCTGACTCGACCCGGCCCTGTCTGTGCCCCTCCTACACTGCGCCCTGATGCTAGCGCCTCCCTCGCCTCTGACTCGGCCCAGCCCTGTGTGTGTCCCTCCTACAGTTCGCCCTGAGGCCGGAGCCTCTCTCGCCTCTGACTCGACCCGGCCCTGTCTGTGCCCCTCCTACAGTGCGCCCTGAGGCTGGAGCCTCTCTCACCTCTGATTCGGCCTGGCCCTGTGTGTGCCCCTCCTACACTGCGCCCTGATGCTGGTTCCTCTTTCGCCTTTGACTCGGCCCGGCCCTGTGTGTGTCCCTCCTACACTGCACCCTGAGGCTGGAGCCTCTCTCGCCTCTGACTCGGCCCGGCTCTGTGTGTGTCCCTCCTACACTGCGCCCTGAGGCTGGAGCCACTCTCGCCTCTGACTCGGCCCGGCTCTGTGTGTCCCTCCTACACTACACCCTGAGGCTGGAGCCTCTCTCACCTCTGATTCGGCCTGGCCCTGTGTGTGCCCCTCCTACACTGCGCCCTGATGCTGGAGCCTCTCTCGCCTCTGACTCGGCCCGGCTCTGTGTGTCCCTCCTACACTGCGCCCTGAGGCTGGAGCCTCTCTCGCCTCCGCCTTGGCCCGGCCCTGCTCATCATTACTAGATTCTGATGTAGCTCCTAGTTACTTGTCCAGGATATGGGAGGGGCTTTGCCCATGGCATTTTGCACCAGTGCAGACTGTTGGAGCTACATTGGGCACAAAACTGCAGCTCCAACAGTGGTTATTGTTTTTCCATCAAAACTACATTTAGAGGCGTAACTGAAAATCATTGGCGCCCCCCAGCTAAACTTTGATGGCGCTTGCCCTATGTATACACCTTTACCCTTGCCGACCCCTGGTGACCCTCACAGCCTGGGGCCCCATCTCACAAGGGTCATAAAACAAATGTGTCCATCAGGATCTTCACACCCATAACAAGTATAGCCACAAAACCACCTGATCTGTAGGATGGACCCCTTTATCAGAGGGAGGGAAATAGTAGTCGGGCCACCTTACAACTCTGGGCCCCCCTGATATCGCAGCTCCCATTGGCGTAACTAAGGAGCTGGGGGCCCCAATGCAAGTTTTACAATGAGGCCCCCAAGCACTCTATACATAACAATGGATACGGCGCACCAAAACCTGCCAATGGCAACTACAGTGTCAGAGGTGCAAGAAGGGGATGGGGAAGAGCTTGTTACTGATTACCAATATTCAAAGTATCTATAGAAGTGATTATTATGAGCACAGGACCAATAGAGAGGTAATTCTGCAGTTGTGGGAGGGCCCTGATGCAGTCGCAACCTGTGCACCCCCTATTGCTATGCCCCTGGCTGCTCCTCTGCAGTTATACCTATTCTCACTCCCTGAGATCATACTTATCACTTTACAAGAGTCATAAAACCAATCACAAAAGTACCTTCACCAGAAGTCAGCCTTTCCATCATCTCCTCCTCTCTTCCCTTGTGTCCGTTTGTTCTTCCTCTTACTGTCCTGCCTCTTTCTACTGTTCCCCTTAAAGCAGGATTGTCAGCCATAAAATCAAATTCCATTTACCCACTGCTCTGTGTTTATTATGCGGTCTACAACTTGACCCTGTGTTGCAAACATTACAATACAATCATGAATGTTTCTGTTGTAATAAATCTTATCTCAGTCAGCCTGGTTCTATTTGGTACATTGCTGATCAGAGGGAAGCTTGTGCCAGCCCCCCTCCCCCACCCAACACACACCTCCCACACACACATTCCTGCTACTCACTGATTGGCTGAGGATAGTTCACTGCGACAGAAGGCTGGGAAGTGAAATACACCTCACCCCTCTGGAGAAGCACCCCTATGCTGTGCCCACATGTGTTTACAAAGTAAACTACACATGGTAGTGCAGTTTCTAGGAGAAAACAAAAGTAAGAGAGTAAATGTCATCAGGATTGGCTTCAGTCAGAGGCAGTAAAGATGGAAAATGCCTGGAACAGTTTTCTCCTTATTTACTATACACAAATACACTGAAATTAAAATGTGGACAGTACAATACATATGTTATGTAAGTAGAACTAGTGTTTATCTACTTATATATGTGTGTGTTTTTTTCCTGGAGTAGTATGGCTGCCCCTGATGTTTTAACAGTTTGGTGACCCTTTGGAAAGCTGTTGCATGAAGTTGTAGTGTGGTGGGTTTGCACAGTGCATGGTATACCACAGATGGAACATAAGGAGGGGGTTGGTCATGAGGAACAAGGGTAGGTGGGAGAGGTGAGGAGCAAAGGGAGGTCAAACCTGTGCCAGTAGGAGCTGGTGAGAGTGGGGTGTGAAGGACAGATAACCAGTGCTAATGAGAAACCACTGTGATCAACCTTCTGAGTAAACTGGTAAATCAAGGGGTGGGGCAAGCATTACTGACCCCTGAGAATCAGGGGGTTATGGCTGGTGAGTTGCCTGGGAGTAGAGACAGCACTACTGAGCTATATATGGGAAGGATGGAGTTAAAGTGAACCAGAGACTAGTGCTGCTCGGATACCCCTTTTAAAAATCTGGATTGGAACCGGATCCGGATACCCAGATATCCGATCCGGGTCGGATATCCGATTTCCAAATTTTCCAATCCGAATTGGATATCTGACCCTAGTATCCGGGATATCTGGGCAAATTCGGATATCTGGGTAGAAAACCTGGAAGTGGCCTTTAAATTGCTTTAAAAATGTTTTTTTAGGGTAAATGAGGCACATAGCATCATTATTTTTTAAAGGGGAACACTAATTGATGATGTGGGGACTTAAAATCCCCCCCCCCCCCCAAATGCCTGTCAATTAACATTAGGCCGAGTTTCCAGACAGCGGTTGTGCAGCCCACATTGTGTCCAAAGTCCAACCGCACAACTGATACATGGCAGTTTTCAGACCAGACACCTCCAAAACATTATGCAGCAATTGTGTTTTGGGTTAAATATAGGTGGTATCAGCAGCAGTGGCCTGTGGCACCCTGGCAGTGTGAGCAGCACAGGCAGCAGGAGCAGGGCAATGCAACAGCAGCAGGTGTAACGTCTGCCAGGAGCATGCCGGACGTGGCACTTGGCAGTGGCACATAGCACGTGGCACTTGGCACTTGGCATATGGAACTTGGCACTTTGCACTTGGCACGTGGCATGTAGCAAGTGCAAAGTGCCACGTGCAAAGTGCCACGTGTAACATGCAAACACGTGCAAAGTGCTAAGTGCCACGTGCAAACACATGCAAAGTGCTAAGTGCCACGTGCAAACACATGCAAAGTGCAAAGTGCCACGTGCAAAGTGCCACGTGTAAAATGCAAAAATGTGCAAAGTAAACGTGGCGTGCAAACACATGCAAAGTGCTAAGTGCCACGTGCAAACACATGCAAAGTGCAAAGTGCCTCGTGCTAAGTGCCAAGGGCCACGTGCCAAGTGCCATGTGCCGAGTGCCATGTGCCGAGTGACAGTCAGACAGCAGAGGAGAAGACTCTAACTGTCACACTGGCACTGCACAGCAGCACAGTAGTTCTGTAGTAAGCTACTACAGTAGTACTACTACTCTAACAACTACTAGCACTGACTGCAGTACCACAGTACTAACTACACAATTACACAGTAATGCTATTCCCTAATCCCTAACCCAGGGGTCTGCAACCTTTAAGACATAAAGAGCCACTTGGACCCGTTTCCGAAAAGAGAAAAAAACTGGGAGCCGCAAGACCATTATAAAACAAATCTAACACTGCATATATTGTTTCTTACCTTAATGCTATATACAGGATCAGATATGACCCCAATATGCGCAAATCGTTAGCAGATATGACCTCCATATGCACAAATCGTTAGCAGATATGACCCCCATATGCACAAATCGTTAGCAGATATGACCCCCATATGCACAAATCGTTAGCAGATATGACCCCCATATGCACAATCCTTCAGCAGATATGACCCCAATATGCACAAATCGTTAGCAGATATGACCCCCATATGCACAAATCGTTAGCAGATATGACCCCCATATGCACAATCCTTCAGCAGATATGACCCACATATGCACAAATCGTTAGCAGATATGACCCCCATATGCACAATCCTTCAGCAGATATGACCCCCATATGCACAAATCGTTAGCAGATATGACTCCCATATGCACAAATCATTAGCAGATATGACCCCCATATGCACAATCCTTCAGCAGATATGACCCCCATATGCACAAATCGTTAGCAGATATGACCCCCATATGCACAATCCTTCAGCAGATCTGACCCCCATATGCACAAATCGTTAGCAGATATGACCCCCATATGCACAAATCGTTAGCAGATATGACCCCCATGTGCACAAATCGTTAGCAGATATGACCCCCATATGCACAAATCGTTAGCAGATATGACCCCCATATGCACAATCTTTCAGCAGATATGACCCCCATATGCACAATCCTTCAGCAGATATGACCCCCATATGCACAAATCGTTAGCAGATATGACCCCCATATGCACAATCCTTCAGCAGATATGACCCCCATATGCACAATCCTTCAGCAGATATGACCCCCATATGCACAATCCGTCAGCAGATCTGACCCCCATATGCACAATCTTTCAGCAGATATGACCCCCATATGCACAATCCTTCAGCAGATATGACCCCCATATGCACAAATCGTTAGCAGATATGACCCCCATATGCACAAACCTTCAGCAGATCTGACCCCCATATGCACAATCTTTCAGCAGATATGACCCCCATATGCACAATCTTTCAGCAGATCTGACCCCCATATGCACAATCTTTCAGCAGATCTGACCCCCATATGCACAATCTTTCAGCAGATCTGACCCCCATATGCACAATCTTTCAGCAGATTTGACCCCCATATGCACAATCTTTCAGCAGATCTGCCCCCCATATGCACAATCTTTCAGCAGATCTGACCCCCATATGCACAATCTTTCAGCAGATATGACCCCCATATGCACAATCTTTCAGCAGATCTGACCCCCATATGCACAATCTTTCAGCAGATCTGACCCCCCATATGCACAATCTTTCAGCAGATCTGAAAAACAAAACCATTTACTCACCTCGTCAGAAGACCTCCTGTCACGATCTCCTCCTGTCCCGACCTCCGGTCCCGACCTTGTGGCGCGCAACTCCTACGATCCTCTTCCTACGTCACGTCCTGCCTGCAGGGCTACGGGAAAATGGCCGCCCGAAGCCCTGCACTGCACTGGTCCGGCGGCCTCTCTGATAGGCTGCCGGCCAGCGACAACAGCACACGTCACGCGAGCCTCAGCCACTGACACCGGAGCCGCCTAGGAGCCGCGGCGAAGATGAAAAAGAGCCGCATGTGGCTCCGGAGCCGCGGGTTGCTGACCCCTGCCCTAACCTAACCTATACTGTAGCTAGCTAAGGCTTATAGCTGGCCAGCAGGAAGCAGCTGGCCTGGTCTGTGCACAGCACACACACATACACATAGCAGCTGCAGCAGCACTGGAGCACACACTCTGACTGTCACACTATGAAATCAAGCAAATTAACCTCCGTAAGCCGCTGCGGAGGATTCCTCAGGCCCTGCTGGGCCGATTTGCATATTTTTTTTTTTCAAACACGCAGCTAGCACTTTGCTAGCTGCGATGCAGCCCCCCCCCCCCCCGCATACCCCTTGCGCAGCCTGGCCAATCGCCAATAGCCTGCGCTATGGGGTGGATCGGGATTCCCTGTGACGTCACGACGTCGATGACGTCACTCCGTTCGTCGACATGGCGACGGAGGAAGCCCTCAAGGAAATCCCGTTCAGAACGGGATTTCGTTATGGGCAAGCGGCGCCGACGGCAAGCGGTGAGTACGGGGGGACGCTGCAGGGAGGGGGGAAGCTTGTAGTGGATAAAAAACTCCCGCGGCCGCGCAGCCGCACATATTATATTGTCAGGGAGGTTAACAATATAACAATAGTGTAGTGATAGTGAAGGGGTTAATCACTGAACAGCTTTAGGTTTATCACTGTGTACAGCCCTTGCTAGGCCAGCAGCACTGGAGCACACACTCTGACTGTGCTAGCTTCCCGGTTAGAATCCCAGCCAGGGCACTATCTACACGGAGTTTGTATGTTCTCCCATGTCTGCGTGGGTTTCCTCTGGCCATATTGGTTTTCTTCCACATCCCTTAAAGGGAATGTCCAAGCAAAATAAAAAAATGAGTTTCACTTACCTGGGGCTTCTACCAGCCCCATGCAGCCATCCTGTGCCCTCGTAGTCACTCACTGCTGCTCCAGTCCCCCGCTGACAGCTAGTTCTGCTTCTACCAGCCCCATGCAGCCATCCTGTGCCCTCGTAGTCACTCACTGCTGCTCCAGTCCAGTCCCCCGCTGACAGCTTGCCGACCTCGGAGGTCGGCGGGCCGCATTGCGTACATTTTTACGCATTCCCGCTAGTGCAGGAACATTAACACGTACATTTTTATGCATTATTGGTTCAATGCGTAATAATTTATGCATTGACCCAGTAACGCGTAAAAATGTATGTGTTAATGTTCCTGCACTAGTGGGAATGCGTAAAAATGTACGCAATGCGTCCCGCCGACCTCCGAAGTCGGCAAGCTGCCAGCGGGGGACTGGAGCAGCAGTGAGTGACTATGAGGGCACAGGATGGCTGCATGGGGCTGGTAGAAGCAGAACTAGCTGGTGGCGGGGGACTGGAGCAGCAGTGAGTGACTACGAGGGCACAGGATGGCTGCAGGGGGCTGGTAGAGGCCCCAGGTAAGTGAAACTCATTTTTTTATTTTGCTTGAAACATACAATAAAGTTCATTGGCTTCCCACAAAAAAATTGGCCCTAGACTAAGATACATACACTACACAATACATACATAGACATGTGCCTATGGTGTGGATTAGATTGTGAGCCCTTCTGAAGGACAGTTATGTGACAAGACTATATACTCTGTACAGCACTGCAGAAGATGACGGCGCTATATCAATACTACAAAATAATAATAATAAATAACCAATGATTGACTCGGTTTAGTTTTAAACTATGCTCAGTTCTGTGCAGTGTGCCTCTCAATCATATCTTCCTTGCACTGATTTCTGAGCTGTTTGCATTGTTCTTATCTGTCGTTATTTCCTCACCTGCTACATCTGACATCTTCATTCAGCGGATTTATCCTCGGAGCAGAGATGCCTTGTTGACAGTGAATTCATTTCTTGATAGTTACTTTTCCTGGCGGCGTATTGGATCCCCAGGGGAGAGAGACGGAGGATGGAGGGAATGTGGGGATTATGGATTCATGTTAGTTCATTCTGGTGCGGTGGAATTTCAGCTACATAACATGAATCAACTTCCCTGCGACGTGGCTGAATGTTATATAAGAGTTGTTCCATCCCAAGCCAATGCTTACGCTGGCTCAGGGCAGTTTCTAGGCTAAATTGCACCCAGGGTGAGAGTTTAAAAATTGCCTCCCCCCATATAGATGATGGAGAAGGGGGGCCTGACTTCTCCTCCCCTCTCTCTCCCTGGAAACCCCTCAGTGCTCTTCCCTCCACTGCAGAGTAACTGCAACAGAAGCCTCTAAAAACAACTTACCGCCTTCCTGGCTCCAAGCGATGTTCACTTGAGACGCGCTTCTCTGTCTGCCGCGCCACTTACTCTTTCTACTTCCTGCTAATCAGGAAGTAGAGAGAGTAAGATAAGCAGTGCTGCAGACAGAGGAGCCCATCTAAAGTGAACATCACTTGAAGCGGGGAAGGTGGTAAGTTGTTTTTAGAGGCTTTCACTGCAGTTACTCAGCAGTGGAGAGGAGAGCATGGGGGCTCCGCGGAGAGGGAGGGAGAAATGGGGTCCTCCTTCCCGCGGCTGAGTCCCAGTGTAACTGTGACTCCCCTCTCAATTACTGTGACCTTCTCCATCACAGTGCCCTGCGAAGCACTCCCGCCTGGCCCGTCCCTATGAACAGGGCTGCTATGACAACCAGCTGAGAACCAGAGCTCGTTAATGAGATCTTACCGGCATGAAGCTTGGAGTTACGCCAGTTAGAGGCACTTCCTAATGAATTAAATAGGCCTAAGCTGAATACAATTTGTATAAATTTGTTAGTCATGTGTTTTGCATCTCCTTCACTATCTCAACTGAGGACTAACCTTGCCGCTTGTATCACTTACTCTAGTCCTTGAAGAGTGAGGTCCTCCTCACACATTTTTGGCACAGCTCAGAATAGTTGATGGGACTGAATCAGGAAAGGTGCGGTCCATCAAGTAGAGGACATTTCTCCATTTCTCAGTCCATCCTAAACACTGGCTTGGATATGACCCTCAAGGGCTGGAGTTCAACACCTAAGCTTTGGGGCATGTTTCTAAAGTCTGGTGAGCTTGAAAAAATAAGTGCACTTTTTTTTCGTTTCTTGCTTTTCAAATCCAGATTTGAATTTTTGGGACATTTATGATGAGGGAACAGGTTTTGTTCCCCGATGATAAAGAACTGAGAAGTTCATTGCAGGAGTATAAAAAGTGGAGATCAGAAGTCCCTTTCACATGCATTGTGGTTAGCAGAATGCAAGTTTTCCTTCCACTATTACCTCAAAAGTTTCGAACACAGCCCCATTGTTTTTCATTGCACCAAACTATTTCTACTTCTCATTCAAATACTGTTGTGTTAAGGCTGCTAATAACGGTAATATATATTTATGGAAAATAGGATATTTAAAGTGAAGAACCGTGGTGTTTGTTTTAAAGTGAACCTAAAGCCGGGGGAAAAAAACGAGATTAACTCACCTGGGGCTTCCCTCAGCCCCCTGCAGCCGATCGGTGCCCTCGCAGCCCCGCTCTGACGCTCCAGGACCCGCCGGCGAGCACTTCCGGTTTGGCCGTCATTGTTCGCGTTCCCAGCCTCCTGGCCGCAATAGCAGCATAGGGGGCGATATACAGGCTGGGAACGTGAACAATCACTCACGTTCCCATGCCTGTCAGCCGGTGACGGCCAAACCAAAAGTGCTCGCCGGCGGGTCCTGGAGCGTCGGAGCGGGGCTGCGAGGGCACCGATCGGCTGCAGGGGGGAGAGGGAAGCCCCAGGTGAGTTAATCTCATTTTTTTCCCCCGGCTTTAGCTTCACTTTAAAACAAACACCACGGTTCTTCAATAATTTTTAGAGCATCTGGCCACTATGAAAGTGGCCTACATAATGGACCCTTTTAAAGTGAATTGATCTGTTGAAGTGTTTGTTATGTTGTAGGGGACTTGACTTTAGGGGAGTTGGAGTCGGGGATCAGGATGTGGGCGCTTTGGATAAAGACTATTTAAAGAAGAATATTTAAAAAAGAAAACCAGAAAGTGTCAGGGTGGCTTTAGCACATTGTTTCGGACCTCATCTCCCGACTTATTTTAAAAATAACAATTATAGTCGAATTGCATATATTATAATACAAATCCTTTTTTACAAATCCATTATTTTACAGCCCACATCAGCCCGTCCAAGTGAATCTCTCTCTAGCCATGACATGACTGAATGTCTTTAAGAAAATTGGAGTTAATAATGTGGAATGAAAACTTTGCATATTTTCTAGGTCGTGGTTATGGGGTAAGAGTTTTTGGTCTTCCGTAGTTTGCAAACAGCAGCGGGTGTTTCCATGAATACATATATCTCTATAAAGAACACTTAACGGTGAAGTTTACATAAACATGAATCAGTGATTTCTAAATAATTCAGAGTGCCTATTGAAGACGAAGGACTGTTTATTCTGTTTCTTTATCCATGTTTCTTTTCATCGGCATGTTATTTGACCTTCAGAGTTTAAGTAGAAGAAGCAAACTTTCACATCACAAGAATGGAATGTAAATTCAATCCTGGTATGAATTATGGGGAAAGGATATTATTATTATTTATTTATTTTTGTAAAGAAAAGAATTTCTTCACAAGGTTGTCTGATAAGCGTAGAACGCTTCTGTGACAATGGCGAGATGTTCTTGGCTTTGCCACATCTGGAGATAGGAATGACTCAAATTCTTGGATAGGTTGCTTTTTTTTTTTTTTTTTTCCTTTCATTTGGTCTTTGAGTTGAGTGAAGGTCATACATTTATTTTCATCTGCATTTTCAGCAATACGGAAATGTTTTGGTGAAAATAATCTTAACCACTTTGCATCCAGACCTTATTTTCCCCTCATGGACTAGAGCAGTTTTGAGGCTTTAGCTATGTCCTTGTTTAATCAGCAATAAGTTTATCCCTAGTCACGACTAGTGTTGGGCGAACACCTAGATGTTCAGGTTTGCGAACATTCGCCGAACATCGCCACGATGTTCGGGTGTTCGCGACGAACTCCAAACATAATGGAAGTCAATGGGGACCCGAACTTTCATGCTTTGTAAAGCTTCCTTACATGCTACATACCCCAAATTAGCAGGGCATGTGCACCTTGGGAGTGGGTACAAGAGGGAAAAAAAATATTTGAAAAAAAGCTTATAGTTTTTGAGAAAATTGATTGTAAAGTTTCAAAGGAAAAAACTGTCTTTTAAATGTGGAAAATGTCATGTTTCTTTGCACAGGTAACATGCTTTTTGTCGCCATGCAGTCATAAATATAATACAGAGAAGAGGTTCCAGGAAAAGGGACCGGTAACGCTAACCCAGCAACAGCAGCACACGTGATGGAACAGGAGGAGGAGGCGCAGGAGGAGAAGGCCACGCTTTGTGAGACACAACAACCCAGGCCTTGCATGAGGACAAGAAGCGTGCGGATAGCATGCTTTGTACCGCCATGCAGTCATAAATGTAATAAAGATAAGAGGTTCAATAAACAGGGACCACGCGCCGGCAACGCTAACCCAGCAGCAGCAGACGTGATGGAACAGGAGGAGGCGCAGGAGGAGAAGGCCACGCTTTGAGACACAACAACCCAGGCCTTGCATGAGGACAAGAAGCGTGCGGATAGCATGTTTTTTACCGCCATGCAGTCATAAATGTAATAAAGATAAGTGGTTCAATAAACAGGGACCACGTGGCAATGCTAACCCAGCAGCAGCAGACGTGATGGAGCAGGAGGAGGCGCAGGAGGAGAAGGCCACACTTTGTGAGACACAACAACCCAGGCCTTGCATGAGGACAAGAAGCGTGCGGATAGCATGCTTTTTACCGCCATGCAGTCATAAATGTAATAAAGATAAGAGGTTCCATAAACAGGGACCGTCACCGGCAACGCTAACCCAGCAGCAGCAGCAGCAGCAGACGTGATGGAACAGGAGGAGGCGCAGGAGGAGAAGGCCACGCTTTTTGAGACACAACAACCCAGGCCTTGCATGAGGATAAGAAGCGTGCGGATAGCATGCTTTGTACCGCCATGCAGTCATAAATGTAATAAAGATAAGAGGTTCCATAAACAGGGACCGGCAACGCTAACCCAGCAGCAGCAGCAGCACACGTGATGGAACAGGAGGAGGCGCAGGAGGAGAAGGCCACGCTTTTTGAGACACAACAACCCAGGCCTTGCATGAGGACAAGAAGCGTGCGGATAGCATGCTTTGTACCGCCATGCAGTCATAAATGTAATAAAGATAAGAGGTTCCATAAACAGGGACCGGCAACGCTAACCCAGCAGCAGCAGCACACGTGATGGAACAGGAGCAGGCGCAGGAGGAGAAGGCCATGCTTTTTGAGACACAACAACACAGGCCTTGCATGAGGAGAAAAAGCGTGCGGATATAGCAGCAATGCTTTTTGCCGCCATGCAGTCATAAATGTAATACAGATGAGAGGTTCAATAAACAGGGACCGGAAACGCTAAACCATCCCAGATGTTCATTGGTCATGTTACTTGGTTGGGGTCCTGGAGTGTTGCGTAGTCGTTTCCAATCCAGGATTGATTCATTTTAATTTGAGTCAGATGGTATGCATTTTCTGTGGAGAGGCGGATACGCCGATCTGTGACGATGCCTCCGGCAGCACTGAAACAGCGTTCCGACATAACGCTGGCTGCCGGGCAAGCCAGCACCTCTATTGCGTACATTGCCAGTTCGTGCCAGGTGTCTAGCTTCATGCCCGGTTTCAGGTCCAGCGGTGCCAGCCACAAATCCGTCTGTTCCTTTATTCCCCTCCAAATTTCCTCCCCTGTGTGCTGCTTATCCCCAAGGCAGATCAGCTTCAGCAACGCTTGCTGACGCATGCCAACAGCTGTGCTGCACTGCTTCCACGATCCTACTGCTGCTGGGTTAGCGTTTCCGGATGAGGTACAGCTTTGAGATGCGTTGGAGGAGAAGGAGTCAGAGAGGTAGGTGCTGCTGTTGTTATCCAGTGGGAGGGACGGCGGTGCAGCTGTTTGCGGCGTGGGCAACACCCGCGCCGTAGCAGGTGAGGAATAGCTGCCAGGCTCCACAAGGTTCACCCAGTGCGCGGTAAGGGAGATGTATCGACCCTGGCCGAACGCACTCGTCCAGGTGTCAGTGGCGAGGTGAACCTTGCAGGCAACGGCATTCTTCAAGCTTCGGGTTATTTTGCTGACCACGTGCTCATGCAACTCAGGCACTGCAGAGCGCGCAAAGTGGTAGCGGCTGGGAACCACGTAACGTGGGATGGCCACCGACATCATGCCCTTGAAGCTGTTTGTCTCCACCACTCGATATGGCAGCATTTCGCAGGCCAGAAGCTTGGCTATGCTGGCTGTTACTGCCACGGCCCGGGGGTCATTTGTTGGCAATTTCCTCTTGCGCTCAAACATCTCCGAGACAGACAACTGAACCGTAGGGCTGCACACCGAAGGGCTGTTGGTTGTTGTGTTTGATGAACACTGGGAGACCTCAAGAGCACTACTCCGGAAAGTGACAGTGTCAGCGTCGTCTGATGTTTGTGAATGTTGTGAACCACGCAATGGCTGGGCTACTGCTGCTGCTGAGGCGGGTCTGGTGGTGAGTCTGGTGAACCCAAGGGAGGCAGTGTTGCTGGTGGTACCCTGTCCTGCCGCGTTTGCCCACAGAGTGGGATGTTTGGATACCATGTGGCGGCTCATGCTGGTGGTGGAGAGGTTGTTAATACTTTTCCCCCTGCTCAGGCGGGTCTTGCACACCTTGCAAATCGCCATGGTAACATCCCCAGTGCAGTCTTCAAAGAAAGCCCAGACTTTGGAGCACCTGCCTTGCTGGCGATTTCTGTTTGCGCCTCTTTTGCCTCTCACTTGAACTTCCACGCTTGTGGTGCCTGAAATTGCGCGCCGCCTACCTTGTGGCACAAGGCGAACTCGTGCAGCAGTGGGTTCTTCAACAGACTCATCTGTGCTGCTGCTACGACGGCGATGTTCTCGTTCACAAACAAAATCTGGGTCTATGTCCACATTGTCCATACCCTCCTCTTCCATCTCCTCAAACTCGTCATATGTCATTGTGGGGGGCCGCCGCCGTGGAGTAGAGCTCCCCAGAACAACCTCTGCGCAGCTCACTCCAATGTCGTCTGGTTATCTGGCAGTTGTGTGCGTGGTGTCGCTGCCGGTTGTGTCAGCTTTGTGCCCACTGGCTCCTTGTAACTGGCTGGCTGACCTCGTGCGTGATGTGCTGGTGCTGCTTAACCCACTGCTGGACGCTTGAGAGGTCATCCAAGTAATTATCTGGTCCTGTTCTTTTGGATCTGTGAGGGTGGTTGTCCTGGACAACATGGGCGGTATTGAGTGGGTTTTCTTGGGTGCTCCCCTGTGGCCTGTACGTGAACCGTCAGGGGAAACACCTCTTCCCTTGCCCCTCCCTCTTTCACCAGATTTCTTCCTCATTTCACTTATCCTTAAAGTACACGCTGACTGGCAGCAGTACAGTGGCAGTACAGAAATGCTATACAGTGGTGGGTGAGCGGTGTACCACTATTGCCAGCAGCGACACAGAGCACAATGCTATACAGTGGCGGGTGAGCGGTGTACTACTGTTCCCAGCAGACACAGAGTGGCAGTAAACACAATGCTATATAGTGTGGCTGAGCCGTGTACACAGAGTGGCAGTAAACAATGCTATATAGTCTGGCTGAGCCGTGTACACAGAGTGGCAGTAAACAATGCTATATAGTCTGGCTGAGCGGTGTACACAGAGTGGCAGTAAACAATGCTATATAGTGTGGCTGAGCCGTGTACACAGAGTGGCAGTTAACAATGCTATATAGTCTGGCTGAGCCGTGTACACAGAGTGGCAGTAAACAATGCTATATAGTCTGGCTGAGTGGTGTACACAGAGTGGCAGTAAACAATGCTATATAGTGAGGCTGAGCCGTGTACACAGAGTGGCAGTAAACAATGCTATATAGTCTGGCTGAGCCGTGTACACAGAGTGGCAGTAAACAATGCTATATAGTCTGGCTGAGCGGTGTACACAGAGTGGCAGTACACACAATGCTATATAGTCTGGCTGAGCGGTGTACACAGAGTGGCAGTAAACAATGCTATATAGTGTGGCTGAGCCGTGTACACAGGGTGGCAGTAAACAATGCTATATAGTCTGGCTGAGCAGTGTACACAGAGTGGCAGTACACACAATGCTATATAGTCTGGGTGAGCCGTGTACACAGAGTGGCAGTACACACAATGCTATATAGTGTGGCTGAGCGGTGTACACAGAGTGGCAGCAAACAATGCTATATAGTGTGGCTGAGCGGTGTACACAGAGTGGCAGTAAACAATGCTATATAGTCTGGCTGAGCGGTGTACACAGAGTGGCAGTACACACAATGCTATATAGTCTGGCTGAGCGGTGTACATAGAGTGGCAGTAAACAATGCTATATAGTGTGGCTGAGCGGTGTACACAGAGTGGCAGTAAACACAATGCTATATAGTCTGGCTGAGCGGTGTACACAGAGTGGCAGTACACACAATGCTATATAGTCTGGCTGAGCGGTGTACACAGAGTGGCAGTACACACAATGCTATATAGTCTGGCTGAGCGGTGTACACAGAGTAGCAGTACACACAATGCTATATAGTCTGGCTGAGCCGTGTACACAGAGTGGCAGTACACACAATGCTATATAGTCTGGCTGAGCCGTGTACACAGAGTGGCAGTACACACAATGCTATATAGTCTGGCTGAGCGGTGTACACAGAGTGGCAGTACACACAATGCTATATAGTCTGGCTGAGCGGTGTACACAGAGTGGCAGTAAACACAATGCTATATATAGCGTGGCTGAGCGAGGTACACAGTGGCAGTACACACAATGCTATATAGTCTGGCTGAGCGGTGTACACAGAGTGGCAGTAAACAATGCTATATATAGTGTGGCTGAGCGAGGTACACAGTGGCAGTAAACAATGCTATATATAGTGTGGCTGAGCGAGCGGTGTACTACTGTTCCCAGCAGCGACACACAATGACTGGGGGGGACCCTGGCTAGCGTGGCTGGAGAGCGAACTACCCTGCCTGCCTACCCACCCAAAGCTAAACCCACAGAGAAATGGCGGAGATATGACGTGGTTCGTGTGTGTGTGTGTGTGTGTATGTGTGCGTGTGTGCGTGCGTGTGTGCTTGTGCGTGCGCGCGCGTGTGTGTGTGTGCGTGTGTGTGTGTGTGTGTGTGTGTGTGTGTGTGTGTGCGTGTGCATGTGCGTGTGTGTGCGGGTGTGTGTGTGGGTGAGTGTGTCGTGACTAGTACCCTTCCTCTGCCTCACATTTCAGGTTTATTGCTGCTGCTGTCAAAATGTGAGGCTATAAGCTACAAGTTATACCCATAAACACCACCAAAATGCTGACAGTGTATGGTTTGTTACCAAGAAAGCACAACTAATACCATTTGCTAAATTGACAGCATTTGAGGTTCATTCTCAGGGCTGGTTCTAAAGTTTGTGTCGCCTACCCCCCCAATAAGTAAACCAGTCCCACTCCCTCAGGCAAATAAGGAATGTGACCAGTGTCTCCACCCCCTCCCTTCCCACTTACGTAATGCAGAGCAGCTGCAGGGGAGCACAATTACCTGGTCCATTGCTTAGTTCTTGTCTCTTCTTGCACTGTGACTCTCCTATCACCATGTGGCAGCATCTCTCCATGGGCTCCCAATGTCACAAGACATGGATGTGGAGCCTCCAAAGAGAGGCTGCCACATTGTGGTAGGTGAGGCATGGTCAAATAGAAGAGAGGACTCGGTGTACTGACGAAAGACCAGGTAATTGTGCTCCACTGCCACTACTCTGCATATACAGATGTTGCCAGCACTGCCCCCAGGATGTTTCTGCTTAAATCTAATAATTAAGTGGCTTCATGATAGGGCCGGCCCTGCTTATACTAAAGCATAAATGTCTGTTCACTTTGTTAACTGTTTTTAAAGAGACTCCGTAACAAAAATTGCATCCTGTTTTTTATCATCCTACAAGTTCCAAAAGCTATTCTAATGTGTTCTGGCTTACTGCAGCACTTTCTACTATCACAGTCTCTGTAATAAATCAATGTATCTTTCCCCTGTCAGACTTGTCGGCCTGTGTCTGGAAGGCTGCCAAGTTCTTCAGTGTTGTGGTTCTGCTATGAACTCCCCCTTCCAGGCCCCTCTATGCACACTGCCTGTGTATTATTTAGATTAGGGCAGCTTCTCTCTTATCTTTTACAAGCTGGATAAATAGTCCTCTGAGCTGGCTGGGCTTTCACATACTGAGGAATTACAGACAAGGGCAAAGCTGTTTGCAAGAAGAAATGAGCAGCCTGAAACTTCAGTGCATGAGAACTGCAGGGGGAAAGAAACACACAAATGATCTCTTGAGATTCAAAAGGAAGGGTGTATACAGCCTGCTTGTGTATGGATGTATTTTCTATATGTGGACATACTGTACATCAACCTACTTCCTGTTTTGGTGGCCATTTTGTTTGTTTATAAACAAACGTTTAAAAACTGTTTTTAACCACTTTTAATGCGGCGAGGAGCGGCGAAATTGTGTCAGAGGGTAATAGGAGATGTCCCCTAATGCACTGATATGTTTAATTTTGTGCGATTTTAACAATACAGATTCTCTTTAAAAAAAAAAAATATTAAGGCACTGCTAATATGTGCAAACAAACACATTAAATAATGTTGATATCCATGGGAGTTTCGAGGATCCCAAGAGATCTAGGGCACTTTGGGCACTTCAGCCAGAAAATGGGTGTGGTTATGCAGCAGAATGTGGGTGTGGTTATGGGTGGAGCCAAATTTACATGAACTTAACAGCAGTCTAATGCTAGATACACACCATGAGTTTCTGCGTCGAATGCGTCCGTCGATACGCGTCGATTCGATTGTTTCCGAGCATTTCCAAATGAATTTCGATGATTTTCAGGTCGATTGTCATGTAAAGTATGGCAAATCGACCTAACGATCCATCAAAGCTTGAATCGGACATGTCGGAAATAATCGAATCGACGCGTATCGACGGACGCATCGAACGCGGAAACGCATGGTGTGTATCCAGCATAAGTAGGCCTGCCCAGCAAAATGTTGGATGAAACCCCCTCTCTATTACCCATTTCAGCCCGCGGGTATTTTTCACCTTATGCATCAGAGCAATTTTCACCTCCCATTCATTCGCTAATAACTTTATCACTACTTATCACAATTTATCTCTATCTTGTTTTTTCCGCCACTAATTAGGCTTTCTTTGGGTGGTACATTTTGCTAAGAATAATTTTTTTATAAATGCATTGTAACAGGATTAATAAGAAAAAAAAACAGAAAAATTTCATGATTTCTAAATTTTCGGCTATTATAGCTTTTAAAATAATCCACACCACCATAATTAAAACCTATGTACTTTATTTGCCTGTTTGTCTTGGTTATGACACCATTTAAATGTTGTCCCTATCACAATGTATGGCGCCAATATTTTATTTGGAAAAAAAAGGTGCATTTTTTTACGTTTTGCGTATTTACAAGCTTATAATTTAAAAAAATGTTTGTAGTATACCCCCTTCAAATGCATATTTAAAAAGTTCAGACCCTTTGGTAACTATTTATGTCTTTTTTTTTTATTGTAATTTTTTTTTTCATAAAAAAATTGATTTGGGTAATATTTTGGTGTTGGAAATAAACAGTTAATTTTTAATGTTATTATATGTGTAAATTGTAATGTAAAAAATATGTAGATGTAGTTTTACTATTTGGCCACAAGATGGCCACCTTGGGTTTTTTTTTCTCCTTGTGCTTCTTGCTAAACGGAAGCACAAGGGGGACGTGGAAAATTTTACGTGCAGAAAGACTGAAGCCTCTAGTACAGAGGTGCCCACACTTTTTTGGCTCGTGAGCTACTTTTAAAAATTAGCAAGTCAAAGTGATCTACCTATGTACAATTTTAGGAGCACACTTGTATACACAGAATGGAAAATGTAGTGGGGTTGGGATCTACCATGAAGGCCTTCGTGATCTACCGGTAGATCGCGATCTACCTAATGGGCACCCCTGCTCTAGTAAGAGCGCTTCGTTTTTTCTGCAGGGGACACGGATCGGTGATCGGGAACCATGTTCCCGTTCACTGATCACAGGGCTACCGGGGGATAGCACGGGGGCGCGCCTGCGATCGCGCACGGGAGTGCGCCAAAGGGTGGCACTGCAGCAGAGCAGCCGCCCGGACGTGAGCTTTACGTCCGGGCGGCAGAAATGGTTAATACAAAGAAAATTGAAAACCATGAAAAAAAATGATAAACATAACTAGGCAGAGTTACCTGGCTTCTGGGCTGGCTGGACTGGTGAGGGAGCTGGCCTGTCGCCATGTTATCTGGCAGTTCCACCATAGCATTCCCTGACCTTCTAGCGGACCTCCTTCCATGCTCCCACAGGCCTCCCATTGAGGCACCACAACTCCCAGCATGCCCCATAAAAGAACCACAGCTCTCTGTATGCCCCCATAAAGGCATCACAGGCCCAGCATGGCACCACAGCACCCAGCATGCTTGCCAGTGAGGCACCACAGCTGTCCATGCTTCTGGGACATCCGGGGCACCCCAGAATAGATCCGGGGCACGTGCCACTGATCTTTGGGGCTAGCCACGCCCCTGTTGACATCTAGAGCTAATTGAAATGCAATCACTAAGGTCACTTGACTTGACCTTAGTTATTCCATAAAAGTGTAGATGGCATTAAGAGACTCCATAAAGCTGTAAGTCGATGGCCTTGCATGTTTTCCAGGAAACAGTAAATTCGGGCGCCTGAGGCTAGTGGACAAATCGGGCGCCGCCATTCACTCCTATAATAAATATCGTTTAATGGGCGCCCGATAGGAAAAAAGGGCGCCGGAGAAAACTAACGTTTTAAAAGCGGCGCCCGGAGACTTAATGTTTTATTACTGTTTCTCATGATTACACATTATTTAATGATTTATACATTTTTAAATATTATTTTTAAACGAAAAACAGTACAATATTTTTTTTCAAACATTATTTTTAAACGAAAAACAGTACATTTTTTTTTTTTTTTTACATTATTTTTAAACGAAAAAACCAACAGGGGGGTCTTAGGTTTAGGCATCAACAGGGGGGGTCTTAGGTTTAGGCACCAACAGGGGGTCTTAGGTTTAGGCATCAACAGGGGGGGTCTTAGGTTTAGGCACCAACAGGGGGTCTTAGGTTTAGGCACCAACAGGGGGGTCTTAGGTTTAGGCACCAACTGGGGGGTCTTAGGTTTAGGCACCAACAGGGGGGTCTTAGGTTTAGGCACCAACAGGGGGGTCTTAGGTTTAGGCACCAACAGGGGGGTCTTAGGTTTAGGCACCAACAGGGGGGTCTTAGGTTTAGGCACCAACAGGGGGTCTTAGGTTTAGGCACCAACAGGGGGGTCTTAGGTTTAGGCACCAACAGGGGGGTCTTAGGTTTAGGCACCAAAAGGGGGGTCTTAGGTTTAGGCACCAACAGGGGGGTCTTAGGTTTAGGCACCAACAGGGGGGTCTTAGGTTTAGGCACCAACAGGGGGGTCTTAGGTTTAGGCACCAACAGGGGGGTCTTAGGTTTAGGCACCAACAGGGGGGTCTTAGGTTTAGGCACTAACAGGGGGGTCTAGGGGTTAGGGGTAGGTACAGGGAGGGTTACTTAGGCACCAACAGGGGGGGTCTTAGGTTTAGGCATCAACAGGGGGGTCTAGGGGTTAGGGGTAGGTACAGGGAGGGTTACTTAGTAATTTTTTTTTTTTAACGTTATTATACGTTTCAGTATTTAAACGAAAGATTAACGTTTTTACAATTGCCGATTTAATGCACATTATTTAATGATTTATAACTTTAAAAAACATTAATTTTAAACGAAATATAGTACAATACATTTTTAAACGTTATCCATGCTTATCGTTAAAAACCCGGCGCCCTTTTTTCCCAGCGCCCCTTTTTAACGTACGCTGTTTTCCACGTTGCCCTCACAGCTCTACAAACTGACCATTGCTTACCAATGTCTGTATTTGTCCCTTAGCACAACTCTGATCTTTAGACATTTTGTGGTCTTCTTAGGCCATTTGGGTTTATTGGGCCACCGTAGTTGACTTCCACAGACCAAGTTCTACTGAAACCAGAACATTTTAACTTGTTTGAATAAAATGTTCTCAAACTGAACCTAGAGATACTGTATTTGCACAACGTTGTGTTCACATCAGGCAGAACACTGGCGTTAAATGTGATGTGAGTGATTTTGACTCTAGCATGATTGTTGGTGCCAGACAGGCTGGTTTGTGTATTTCTATAACTGAAGGCCTCCCGGGATTCCCAGTCTCACACATCAGTCTCTAAAGATTACTCAGAATGCTGCGAAAAATGGAAAACATTCAGGAAGCGTCAGCTTTGCTGTCCAAAATGCTTTATTGATGGGAGAAGTTAAAGAGGAACTTTAATGAATAAAACTTAATCCCCCCCCCCAAATAAAAAAAAATCAATTACAAAATAAAGTCACAGGATTTCAGTCAATCTCTATTATGGGTCAAAATATCAACCTAACTGTTTTTATTAGTTTTGGACAGACAAGTGAAAACTTTTTGGAGGTTTTAACAGCTATCTGTGTCCCCTTAAAGATTTTTTTCCACTTTTCTACCTCTTTGAAAACAGAATCTACAATTCAGAAATGGATCAACACATGCTAAAATGGAAGCATCTTGTGCTCCAGAAAAGGATTTGATTGTTGTAGCCATCTTGGATCTTGGGATGTCCCGGATTATTTCCTTTCAGAAAAATATAAAGTATCCCTTTATTCTCGACACACTTGATGACTGTAGCAGGTGACATGAGCTCGTCTGAGGTATGGGATCTTAGTGACATCTGGGCCGATTCAGCTACACAGATTGCAGACTCTAAACAGACACATGGGGCCTGATTCACAAAGCGGTGCTAACAGTTAGCACGCTGGTGAAAAGCCCTTTATCACGCCTAAACTCAGTTTAGGTGTAATAAGTTTAGGTGTGATAAGTTTAGGTGTAATAAGTTTAGGCGTGATAAGTTTAGGCGTGATAAGTTTAGCCGTGATAACTATAGCACCAACTGGGTTAGCACCGCAGTGCACAGCTGATCAAAAGTTTTGCGCTAGCAAAGTCTGGTGCACTACCTATAGAGTTTAATGGCGCTGCTTTGCGTGCGGGGACTTTGCGCGTGATCTAAATTTATCTAAACTTATCACGCCTAAACTTATCACGCCTAAACTGGCTTTTCACCAGCGTGGTGCAATGGTTATCACGCCTAAAGTCTCTAACTGGGTTAGCACCGCTTTGTGAATCGAGCCCAAGGCATTCACTTGCCTATACAAAAATGCCAAATTTAATTGCAGGTAAAAAATGAATTAGGGTTCGTAGGTTCCCAGCTATTCTCTGCACTACCACCGGAGGCAGTGCAGAGAGTATAGAAGGATACTTCAGCGCCTGGAACTATTATTCAGTGACTCTGCGTGCACCGCCTTTATTCTTCCCCGATGTTCAGTGCATGGAAGATAGAGAATGCGGCCGCGGTGGGTGGCAGAAGGGCAGGTGGGGGCGCGGACATGCTACTGGAGGAGGGGGCAGAGGACAGTGACAGGAGATAGCCTCTGGCCCCCCTCCCTCTAACAGAGTCTGCAGAGATATAGAGACGAGGAGACCAAGGCGGCCAATCAAAGAGGAGAGAAGTGAGTTACAGAGGCATCAGCCAATCAGGATGATTCAGCATGCCTGTCACTTCTCTTCTGCTGCCGTGCGTACGATCTTAGAGCCTGGGGGCATGAGGAGAGAAACTGCCATGAAAAAAAAAAGTAAGAATGATTTTAAACTTTTCAATTGCCTGATTAGCATGCTTTCTACTAATATATAACCTGCAATAGAGAAGTTATTGTGTATTTTATGCAGGGCCGGCCCGCTCATGAGGCGGGGTGAAACTTTTGCCTCAGGCGGCAAATTTCCAGGGGCGGCACCCGCCCGTCCGTGGGTGCGGGGAGCCGGCCCGCCGAGCTGGAGGGGTAGCTGGCAGGACGGGGGTATTGGGCCAGCGGCGGGGAGGGGAGTCGGACCCCCCCCTCCCTCGCCTGGGTCCCCCGTCCTCCGCTCCCCTCCAGCCTAAATAGACGCAGCCGTATATGTAAGAGGCACGGGCGGGGAGACACTCACCTCCTCCTCGCTCCAGCGTGCGCTCCACTGACATCACTTCCTGCAACGCTGCAGGAAGTGATGTCAGTGGAGCGCATGCTGGGAAGAGGTGAGTGTCCTCCCCGCCCGTGCCTCTTACATATACGGCTGCGTCTATTTAGGCTGGAGGGGAGCGGAGGACGGGGGACCCAGGCAAGGGAGGGGGGGTCCGACCCCCCTCCCCGCCGCTGGCCCAATACCCCCGTCCTGCCAGCTACCCCTCCAGCTCGGCGGCCCCCCAGAGCGCCCCCCCCCCCCGAGGGGGGGGAGGGGCGGCGGTGGCAATTTTTTAAAAAAAATTTGCCTCAGGCGGCAAAAAGTCTAGGGCCGGCCCTGATTTTATGCCTAACAACTACTCTTTAAAGCTAGTTTTCCGCAAATGTTCGCAATGAAAATTTGCTTTTGTATGAAAACCAATAATTGTGAATGAAATAAAAAATACAGGTATATAAGCGCTTCACAACAAGTAAATATTGATAAGGCTAAACAATACACCAAGATAGAGGTGGAGCGCTATCAGTAAACAGTTGAAACAGAAAAAAAAACAGATAAGCGCTCAAACAGTTCAGTCCTAAGGTGCAGTAGGGGCACCCCTGGTATGGTCTCAGCTGGTCAAAGCAGGTATATTGAGAATGACGTCCAGGGTTAGACACAAATCTCCCCCCAATAATGTAACGACTCACCAGATGGTGCGGCCTAGAGGGCCCGTCTGCGCAGCAGGGGTATTGGCCACCCCTCAGCCTCTCTGGCGAATCTCCACTGCTGATCCCTCTTGCTGAACCTGGAAGGAGCTGCTGTTATGGCAGACTGGGGATCGCCTGGTACCAGCGGACACTCCAGAAAGGCATCTTTGGGAATTTGGGGCAGCTAGGCCAGCCTGTGACTGGCTGGGGAGACTACACAGTCCAGGAATGATGATCCACCTCCTTCACTCTGTGCAGCACACACAGGAATGGAGAGGAAAAACACTCTCTCTTTCCTAGTCAAGCCCCAACCCCCAAAAGAATGCATTCTTTTGGGGGTTGGGGCTTGACTAGGAAAGAGAGAGTGTTTTTCCTCTCCATTCCTGTGTGTGCTGCACAGAGTGAAGGAGGTGGATCATCATTCCTGGACTGTGTAGTCTCCCCAGCCAGTCACAGGCTGGCCTAGCTGCCCCAAATTCCCAAAGATGCCTTTCTGGAGTGTCCGCTGGTACCAGGCGATCCCCAGTCTGCCATAACAGCAGCTCCTTCCAGGTTCAGCAAGAGGGATCAGCAGTGGAGATTCGCCAGAGAGGCTGAGGGGTGGCCAATACCCCTGCTGCGCAGACGGGCCCTCTAGGCCGCACCATCTGGTGAGTCGTTACATTATTGGGGGGAGATTTGTGTCTAACCCTGGACGTCATTCTCAATATACCTGCTTTGACCAGCTGAGACCATACCAGGGGTGCCCCTACTGCACCTTAGGACTGAACTGTTTGAGCGCTTATCTGTTTTTTTTCTGTTTCAATAATTGTGAATGGGCTAATTCTCATTTCATGCCTGTTCTACATTTTCACATGCCATATACAATTTTTTACATATAAGGTGAGAAATCGCATTCAAATGCAAATTTTTGCATCCGTGTTCTTACCAGAAAAAGGAACACATCATGCTGTTTCTAGGCAGAACATGTAAATTAGGGTCATTGTAAAAAAATTGCATGCAAAAATTTGCATAAAAACGCATATAAACTACCATGCTTTTTATTTTCAAAAATAGCATAAGATTTCCCTTACGTTAAAATGCAATGCTACAGTGGAAACGTAGCATTAAAGGAAACCTGTACTGAGTAAAAAATATTTAAAATAAACACATGAGGTAACTTCCAATGAACATTACATAGTTACCTTGCCATCAGTTCCTCTCAGAAGCTCACCATTTTATTCTGACAATAATCCCTTCCAGTTCTGACAATATTTTGTCAGATCTGAAATATATCAGTTGCTGTCAGTAAAATATCAGTTGCTGTCAGTTATAGCTGAGAGGAAAACTGATGTACCAGGTAATGTCCATGTTTCCCTATGGCTCACGTGGGCGATGTTACAGTTTAACTGTGTGTTGACCAGAAAGCTGTTATGGGTAATGGCCATTTTCAAAATGGAGGACGGAAAATTCCCTTGATCACAGTGAACAAACAGGATGCGGGAGAGGAGAAAGACACCGAGGAGTAGGCTACACGGGAGGTAAGTATGACTTGTGTATGCTTATTTTGACTTTTAATTTTCAGTTCAGGTTTTCTTTAAAGGAAACCAAAAGCCAATGGAAAAAATCCAGATGAAGTTACCTGGGGCTTCTACTGGCCCTCTGCAGCCACATTGTGCCCATGCCATGACATACCGATCCTCTGGTCCTTTAGAGTGCCTCAGTTTCATTTTTGGTGACTCAGCCCACTGTGCTTGCATGGCCCTGGCCACGCTCCTGTCACTGGGAGCGCCCCAGGCATGCGCAGTATAAGATTTCCACGCAACGGGAGCGTGATTGAGGATGTGCGTGGCCAGGGTTGTGCAGGTGCAGTGGCCAAAAACTAAACTCGCTGCAGGGGACTGTAGGATTGGTATGTCATGGCGCGGGCACAAGATGGCTTCAGGGAGCCGGTAGATGCCCCATGTAAATTCATCTGGATTTTTTACATTGATTTTAGGTTTCCTTTAATGACTAACTTTTGCAAGCTTTCAAAACTTTAACTTTCTTCTTCAGGCATGATACAGAACTGGATCAGAACTAAAAGTTTCTAAACGTTGCACATTAATCTTGTACAGTTAATCATTAAAGGTATCACTTAAATAATGTTTGTTGATCTCTCTTTAAATGTATCTCTTTATAATTCATTTTGTGGCCAGATGGGGCATATTTCCAGTCCATAAGTTGGTAAGAACACTTTTGCCTAATCTCCCCACTGCAAGCAGTTATTTAATGATCAATTTCAGATGGTTAAGGCCTATTTAATGGTTAAGTGTTGGGTAGATAGGTGGAGGAGGAGTGTGAAGTCATTTTCTGCCTTATATGTAAACTCCTCCATAGGCAAAGAGTGTCCAGAAGGGGGTATAATAGATCAGCATCCCGCAGTTAAAGAAAAACATCATATAGACACTATTTTTGGAAGGTTGTAAGAAACTATACGTTGGTTGCTATTGGCAACAACACAACACACCTTTATTTCCGGCACCAGCAACTCATTAGTAAGAGCTGCAAACACGACTCTCATCACAGCAACAGCATTGGAGATAGGACTCCTCAGGCGTCTTCAGATTTAGGAGTTTATTCAGTCAACAAATATACAGTACAGTTCGTTACATCTTAGCAAAGCAGATTCTTCTGTAGTACGTCTTCTTGGCGTTACATGCTCTTGGTCCCATTCCTGGTGAATGGTAACCAGTCTTTTATCTTCTGTCTATACTACGTTACATGTATACTACCTATATACAGCATACAGTTATAAAATATGACACAACATAATTGGATAGAAGTCAAGGGTTGGAGAAAGCCAGATAGAGAAGAAAAAGTGACTCTTCTCAGCCTGTGACCCCTTTTAACCAGTTCGGCCTATCTGGACGAGCTTCCTCGTCCAGATAGGCACTGCTGCTGCCGCCGCCTCGTGCGCGCGATCGAGCGCGCGCTCCCGCTGCCCGCCGCTAGCCCTCCGATCAGTGAATGGGAATATAATTCCCATTCACCGATCTATCTTCCCCGCAGAAATACCGACGCTTTCTCTCCAGAGAGCGCGGTATTTCTGCCCCCAGGAAACATTTCCCCTGCTTTTAAGTTCCTAGATGCGAAATCGTTCGCATCTAGGACTTTTTTCACTGTGGCCATCTTGTGGCCGAATAGTAAATTGCACCACAATTCATTTTTAATAAAAAAATATATATATTTTACATGTAAAATTAACAGTTTCCCTCCCACACCAAAAATTACCCACATACACTTTTTTTTATTAAAAATAAAAATAAAAAATACAATAAAAAAAAACCAAAAACAACATAAATAGTTACCCAAGGGTTTGAACGTTTTAAATATGCATGCCAAGAGAATATGTTATTATATTATTTAAAATTATAAGCTTATAAATAGTGATAGACGCAAATTGAAAAAATGCACCTTTATTTCTAAATGAAATATCGGCACCATAAATTGTGATAGGGACATCGTTTAAATGGTGTAATAAGCGGGACAGATGGGCAAATAAAATACATGAGTTTTAATTACGCTAGCGTATATTAATTTCAAACTATAATGGCCAAAAACTGAGAAATAATGAATTTTTTTCATTTCTTTCTTAATCTTCCTTTTAAAATAGATTTAGAAAAAAATAATTCTTAACAAAATGTAGCACCCAAAGAAAGCCTAATTAGTGGCGGAAAAAACAAGATATAGATCAATTCATTGTGATAAGTAGCAATAAAGTTATAGGCGAATGAATGGGAGGTGAACGTTGCTCGGATGCATGAGATTTTCGGACTGCGGTGCTGAACCGGTTAATACCAATCATCGAAGAATTAAATGAGACATCATCTGAGCCATCCTCCCAAACCTACAATTGGTTCAGACCCCTTGTGATGTCCTGACACACACCTACTTAATTAATATTCCGCTCGCTCTATAACCAACATACAAAGAATGCAATGTTTGGTAAATATGGCGTTGTTTACTGTCCCCGTGGTCTAACTGTTGGGGGCAGTTAGACCAAAGGCCTTGTCCAAGGAACAGGTTCCTGGTAACTGCCAGCCTTGGAAATGTTCAGTACCAGTTCTGCTGAACTGTCTCTTTTCTCTCTCTAAGAGAAAATCCCCTTAAAGGGCAATTCTGCACACCAAGCCTTTTTCACTAACTCAGTTCAAATAACTGAGGCCTACTTAAATTATAACAAAGGTTACCTGTTACTATTTAAAGGTGGTTTTGCCCAACTTTGGGGCTTTGAAAAAGGTCTCATTATGAAAAACTGAAAACTTAAGGTGTCCATACATCACTCCATATTGTGGCCGATCGATCATTTATTTGAATCGGAAGAAAATTGGTGCAGCAACATGGCCACCTAATTAATCTTTCAAACGATTTCTGGCCAAAATCAGTTGAATGGATCAATTGGGAAAGCTAGAAAATCTTGGTAGCAAGGGCCTGATCGGGTACAGGGCAGGATTGACTATTGACGGACATGACAGACCCCCGACCCATGTACCTCCAATTGCAAGTTATTCCCCCCATGCCCATGTGCAGTGTTTTAAAGATTCACCTATTTGCCACTACCATGAGCACCGGTACCATGTGACATTGGGTCATGTGTGATGTCACATGTGGCGAGCCATGTAGTCCCGGTGCTATCGTTGACCCTAAATACAGGAGGAGACCAGGAGACATGCCAGCGGACAGGTGAGGCTTTTTTCAGGAGAATAGTGGGTACAAGTAAAACAAACAAACAAAAAAAAAATTCAAAAAGACATTGTAGTTTTTGAGAAAATCGATTTTAAAAATACAAAGAAAAATGTTTTTTAAACTCATTTTTATGTGTTTAAAACTACTTTTCTTTGCATTTTTAAAATAGATTTTCTTAAAAATAACAAGGTATTTTTGAAAAATTATTTTTTTTTTTACTTGTACCCATTATTTTTCTTAAAATGTGTAGCAATTTTGGTAGCAATAGCATGTATGGGGGCTTTGCTATTCACCGCCAAAGTTGGCATGAAATTATGCGTAAATTACGCGTAAATTCATGCGTAATTACGAAAGTTTATACAAAGTGAATTGAATTAACAATTTGTAATTACATATAGGCATAATTGCGGAAATGTATGTGTAATTTCGCGTTTTGGTAATTAGCTGATTACAATCATCACTATTTATCTGCATAAAACAATAGATAACATGACTTTCACCTGCTACATGTGGAGGATTTTGGGACAATCTCAGGCTAATAATAATTACTGGGACTATGGGCTCGATTCACAAAGCGGTGCTAACCCAGTTAGCACGCCTAAAATACTTTAGGCATGATAACCATTGCACCATGCTGGTGAAAAGCCAGTTTAGGCGTGATAAGTTTAGGCGTGATAGGTGTAGGTGTGATAAGTTTAGACATGCTAAGTTTAGATAAGTTTAGATCGCTTGCAAAGTCCCGCACGCAAAGCAGCGCCATTAAACTTTATACGAAGTGCACCAGTCTTTGCTAGCGTAAAACTTTTGATCAGCTGTGCACTGCGGTGCTAACGCAGTTGGCGCTTAAACTTATCACACCTAAACTTATCACACCTAAACTTATCATGCCTAAACTTATCACACCTAAACTTATCACACCTAAACTTATCATGCCTAAACTGAGTTTAGGCATGATAAAGGGCTTTTCACCAGCGTGCTAACTGTTAGCACCGCTTTGTGAATCAAGCCCAATGTCATCAACTCCAATTTTAGATTTTTTAAAGTGAACCTCCAGACTAAAAATCTACTCAGCAGCACTGAAAAGGCTTGGTCAGGTGCGTAACTAGACATCACTGGGCCCCCCTGTGAAACTTTGGATGGGGCCCCCCACCCCCCTCGCTTTCTGCAAAGGAAAACTGAGGACCAATGTGTTTTCCCCATGCAGATACAAACACTTTGGGCCTGATTCACAAAGCGGTGCTAACAGTTAGCACGCTGGTGAAAAGTCCTTTATCAGTTTAGGCATGATAAGTTTAGGTGTGATAAGTTTAGGTGTGATAAGTTTAGGCATGATAAGTTTAGGTGTGATAAGTTTAGGTGTGATAAGTTTAGGCATGATAAGTTTAGGTGTGATAAGTTTAGGTGTGATAAGTTTAAGCACCAACTGCGTTAGCACCGCAGTGCACAGCTGATCAAAAGTTTTACGCTAGCAAAGACTGGTGCACTTCGTATAAAGTTTAATGGCGCTGCTTTGAGTGCGGGACTTTGCAAGCAATCTAAACTTATCTAAACTTAGCATGCCTAAACTTATCACACCTAAACTGGCTTTTCACCAGAGTGGTGCAATGGTTATCATGCCTAAAGTCTCTAACTGGGTTAGCACCGCTTTGTGAATCGAGCCCTTAGACTTAAAGGAAACGTCAGGCAATCTATGCTACCCCCAGATCTACTTACCCGGGGCTTCCTCCAGCCCCTTGCAGCCGACAAGTCCCTGGTTGCAGCTCTGTTCCCAGTACATACATACACACACAGCTGTATTATTTTACTACATGAGAGCACATGCTATATGGAGGAACAACAATGACATGCTGAACATAAGATATAGGGCTCGATTCACAAAGCGGTGCTAACCCAGTTAGAGACTTTAGGCGTGATAACCTTTGCACCACGCTGGTGAAATGCCAGTTTAGGCGTGATAAGTTTAGGCATGATAAGTTTAGGCATGCTAAGTTTAGATAAGTTTAGATCGCACGCAAAGTCCCGCACGCAAAGCAGCGCCATTATACTCTGTGCAAAGTGCACCAGTCTTTGCTAGCGCAAAACTTTTGATCAGCTGTGCACTGCGGTGCTAACGCAGTTGGTGCTTAAACTTATCATGCCTAAACTTATCACACCTAAACTTATCACGCCTAAACTTATCATGCCTAAACTGAGTTTAGGCATGATAAAGGGCTTTTCACCAGCGTGCTAACTGTTAGCACCGCTTTGTGAATCAGGCCCATAGTATTCACTGTAACTTTGGCAAAACATTCAGAATGTCACTGATTGATACTGTTATTACAAGATCTTGGACTTCATTGACACAACAAGCTCTTAATGAAGCAGCAACAGTAAGACATTAATCTCCACTCCATTGTGTTGTAAAAGTATTCAGAGGCCATAAAGTCATTAGCCCGTGTGATAAGAATCTAGGAATCCTTTTGCTGAAAAGGGAAAGTCTACAACTTTTTTTCAAAATGTGACTCCTTTGTTTGTAAGGTTGTACATCGAGTCATCAGAACTTTGCAACAGTGAGAGACAGATGTTTTTTTTACAAACCCCAGGGAGCAGGGACAGTGTACAAATTCCAAAGTGTGTATGAGTCCTTATCTGTGTGGTGGACACATGCAGTCAATATAACAATGGTGTGAGAGCAGAATATGGTTTTTTTTCTCCATGCCCTTAGCTATCAGTCTCTGAAACTTTCCCCCCCACAGACCCCCTGTGGCTTCTGAACCCCCTGCTGAGGCATCCCTTGCAGGGTCTATTGTTACGCACCTGGGCTTGGTGTTTTTTTAACAGTTCCACAGCATCAGAACCTTGTTTTTCTTACCCAAGCCTCATTTTTAGCTGCACAGAAGAAAACTGCCTGGGCATTTTTCCCCAGATGCTGTGCAAAGCATGATTGGATTTCTGATGTTGTCCTTCTGCTGTTTTGGCGGAAGATTTTGTTTTTAAATTTTGAATTTGAGATTTGAAGCTTAGCACGCAGCTGGGAGGGGTTATCAGGACACAGGACAGTTGGAACTGTGTCTCATGCTCCCTGTCACCTACTTTCAACCAAAAACACGGCTGCCCCATGAAAAAGATGGCTGCCCCCATGAAATCACAAACATTTGCCTGTTCTTTTAAAACAGGGTGGTTAAGACATTATATTACCTATCTATTTTAATTAACATAACTAATATAACTTAATGACAGTATGTTTGTTTAGGCTGGAGTTCCCCTTTTAAGCTGAGCCATACCTGAAAAGACATGGGAGTGAATTCAGCAAAGTATGTCAATGTTACTGGCATTCCCAGAAGTAAAGTAGCACATGTTGCACAATTAGCACGACCCACATTATCTAGGTTATATGCCGGTCACCAGGGCCGGGCCGAGGCATAGGCTGGAGAGGCTCCAGCCTCAGGGCGCAGTGTAGGAGGGGGCGCACAATTCATTCAGCTGTCATTCCTAATTGTGTTTGAAGCAGAAAGGAATAAGAAAAGGAGATACATGGAAGTGACTACAAGCCATATAACTAGAGATTAAGGTGTTGGGGGCCCTGGGGTGCCTCTTAGTCTAATAGCAATCAGTGTGTGATGGCTGGGGTGGAGGGATGGAGGGGCGCACTTTGGTGTCTCAGCCTTGGGTGCTGGAGGACCTTGTCCCGGCTCTGCCGGTCACGCCAGTTGCACAGTGCGCACTACCTTAACCACCCTGGCGTTCTGATTAAATCGCCAGGGTGGCTGCGGGAGGGTTTTTTTTAAATAAAAAAAAAACTATTTCATGCAGCCAACTGAAAGTTGGCTGCATGAAAGCCCACTAGAGGGTGCTCCGGAGGCGATCTTCCGATCGCCTCCGGCGCCCAGAATAAACAAGGAAGGCCGCAATGAGCGGCCTTCCTTGTTTCGCTTATATCGTCGCCATAGCGACGAGCGGAGTGACGTCATCGACGTCAGCCGACGTCCTGACGTCAGCCGCCTCCGATCCAGCCCTTAGCGCTGGCCGGAACTTTTTGTTCCTGCTACGCTGGGCTCAGGCGGCTAGGGGGGCCCTCTTTCGCCGCTGCTCGCGGCGAATCGCCGCAGAGCGGCGGCGATCAGGCAGCACACGCGGCTGGCAAAGTGCCGGCTGCGTGTGCTGCTTTTTATTTCGTTAAAATCGGCCCAGCAGGGCCTGAGCGGCAGCCGCTGGCGGTGTTGGACGAGCTGAGCTCGTCCAGACCGCTCAGCTGGTTAATGTCGGGAACAATTGTACAATTGCCTTACAGAACTCAGAAGCATTTGACCAATCAGAGAAAGCAGAGACGGAAGTATTTGGCCAATTAGAGAATGCAAAAAATGACCAAACAAAAGACTCCTCAGAAAATGGAAAATGGAAATCCACTGAATTGTTAATGAACAACACTGGTGTAAAATTACCGGTACTGATATTTTAACTATTACAATAATTATCTCCATAATTAATCGGGCATCCTTTTTACATGTAGTAAAATAAAATTGTGTTTAGTACACCTCTGTTTGGAAATAAAACACTTCTGATGGTACAATGACTCTACGGTGAGTCAAGGACATGCGGTGGTCCAAGTGAACTCTTTTATGAACAGGCATATTGGCGTTAGAGGCCTCCTCCTGTCAGTCCAGGTGAATAGATGTCCTCGTGGCAGACTGGACCATTTTTCTTCGCAGGTTGTTGATGAAACATATCCTGTCCAAACAGTAATTAGACCTCTCATTGATTCATTAGGCTATTACTAATTGTGAGGTTGTTTAGAGTGAAATCTGTACACATAGACGGTGCGGGACATCTGGATCCCATTTGTCCCTGTCTGTATTGATGGATGGAACGCGCTCCGCCGCAGGGCCGAAAATCCATTACGGCTAAACACCAGGGATACAGGTAACGCGATATGGATTATTATTATTTTTCTCCCCGCAATTAGCACTTGTTAACACTTTGCAACAAGTGAAATATTATAGAGAGAATTTTAGATTTCCATATGAAGGCCTTCACTGAGTAAAAAAATAAAATTGGGGAGGCAGCCATGGCAGAGCCTTCTCTCCTTTTAAGCCCCTACAGAAAATGTGGGTAATTTTCCCAAATATAACGGTCTTAGAGCTAAATCAGATAATCCCAAAAGTCTCATAATTAGGGATGATCTAAGAGATGCAAATTAATCTGAGTTTATGCAAATATATGCAGCTTGGAAAAGGACCAATCAAATTTTCAAATTGCATACATTTGCATAAAAATTTGCATCTACTCAGAAGAATTTGCATTTCATTGACCATCCCTACTCATAATATTCCATGACTTGCACAGACGAAGACTAACATGGCCCAGAATAGATGTATGTATGCATGGTGGAATATGGAATACATGATTTTGTAAAACCAGCTATAAACCTGTAACTGTGGATGCACACTTGGCCTATAAGACCACATAGGAACCATTTCCAAGGCTGTGTCCACTGTTCAGAAATAATCCCACATTTTAAATATATTAACAGTCTGAGAATACCTTCTCAGGAAATTGGGTGAGGCGGCAGCAGGAGGAGGGTGTTAGGGTCAAGTGGTTAAAATGTTACTAAACAGTTTATAGCCTAAAGGAGTGACTCTTTAAAGAGAGCCTGAGGTGGGCTCATAAATTTAGGCTACCTGATCTGGGGGGCTGAGTAGATCAGGTGGCCTCCAAAACCATTGCTCTCCACTGCTCTTGGGGGCCGCACTGGCCCACTTCCACTTTCGTGATCTCCGGATCACGACGCTGGAAGGAGAGATTGTGTCTCTCATTCACAGCGTGCAGGGAGAAGGGGGAGTGGCAGGGGCGTGGCCATGGAGAGACAGCTGCCCAATGGCAGCTCGGGAAACCCTGCAGGAATGCCCCTGGGAGGCTTTTTGAGCAGGGAATCTCTCTCCCCCATGCTTAACTCCGAGATAGCGACAAATAATGTTGCTAATTTCAGGGGGCCATAGCGGTGAAGGGGGGGAGAGAGTGGCAAGGGGGAACACAGACGCATGTCATGAGGTGTTTTTCTAACTCGCTGCATGCAGACTTTGTATTAAAGTTTATGTCCAGTCTCCATTGCAGTTCACACTCATGTTAATGCATTAAAATGTGGGCGTTATGCAACTGAGTTCACAGGCTGGGTTCACAGTGGTCAGTACCATAACACATGTGTTATTATGAATGCAAACTGCAATGGAGACTGGCCATAGACTGTATTACAAAGCCTGTAAGCAGCGAGTTAGAATAACATGATCAGTTACAGCGCAGTACTGTGAACAGGCCCATAGAATTGTATGGACAGTGAGTTAGACATGCAGAATTATTCTGCAATCAGGGCCGGCCCGCTCATGAGGCGGGGTGAAACTTTTGCCTCAGGCGGCAAATTTCCAGGGGCGGCACCCGCCCGTCCGTGGGTGCGGGGAGCCGGCCCGCCGAGCTGGAGGGGTAGCTGGCAGGACGGGGGTATTGGGCTAGCGGCGGGAAGGGGGGTCGGACCCCCCCCCCCTCCCTCGCCTGGGTCCCCCGTCCTCCGCTCCCCTCCAGCCTAAATAGAAGCAGCCGTATGTGTAAGAGGCACGGGCGGGGAGACACTCACCTCCTCCTCGCTCCAGCGTGCGCTCCACTGACATCACTTCCTGCAACGCTGCAGGAAGTGACGTCAGTGGAACGCACGCTGGGAAGAGGTGAGTGTCCTCCCCGCCCGTGCCTCTTACACATACGGCTGCTTCTATTTAGGCTGGAGGGGAGCGGAGGACGGGGGACTCCCCGCCGCTGGCCCAATACCCCCGTCCTGCCAGCTACCCCTCCAGCTCGGCGCCCCCCCCCCCCCCCGAGGGGGGGGAGGGGCGGCGGTGACAATTTTTTAACAATTTGCCTCAGGCGGCAAAAAGTCTAGGGCCGGCCCTGTCTGCAATGTAACTGAGCACTGTGAACAGGGCCTCAGACGATGGGACACTAGCCTAAGATATATTGCATCTCTAGATTAAACGGCACTTGACTATGTCACATTTTTTTTTTTTTTCGTTTCACTAAAAGCAAGTCTGAAGTAAAAATAAACTTACGAGTAAATTAATTGTATGTGTAGTGATATTGATAAACAGAACAATCAAAGTAATGACTCTTTGAACTTCAGCTCTAAAATCTTATCAGCAGTGTTTTCTCAGCCAGCTAAAAGTGCTCTGCCTTCCTTCTGTTTACTGTACATTACAGGACTTCAGGCTGTATTCAACTAGCTCATTGGCATAGATAACAACTTTTTTTTATACTTGCAGGTCAGGAAAACAGAAAATGGATTTAGACAATTTCTTAATAGAACTAGTACTACATGTAACTATGTTTCTCATCTCATCATGTCATATGTCAGTTCAGGTATGATTTAAAGGGAACCTAAACTGAGAAGGGATACGGCTGTTTGCATTTAAACAATACCAGTTGCCTGGCAGTCCTGCTGATCTCTTTGGCTACAGTAGTGGCTGAATCACACACCTGAAACAAGCATGCAGCTAACCCAGTCTGACTTCAGTCAGAGGCTCAGAGCACCTGATCTGCATGCTTGTTCAGGGGCTGTAGATAAACGTATTAGAGGCAGAGGATCAGCCGGACTGCCAGGCAACTGGTATTATTTTAAAAGGAAAATCCATATCCTTCTCAGTTTAGGTTCCCTTTAAAGCAGACCTGAACTGAAAAATAAAAGGCAAAATAAATCGCACGTCATACTTACCTCCTGTGTAGTCTGCTCATAAATCTCTTTCTCCTCTCCCGCATCCTGTTTGTCCACTGTGATTGATGGAATTCTCCGTCCTCCATTTTAAAAATATTGATGACCCCGTAATAGCTTCCAGGTCAGCACTCTGTTAAATATTACCCACTTGAGCTATAGAGAAACATGGATATTACCTTGCACATCAGTGGCTCTTTCAGTTATAACTGACAGCAACTGATATCGTGGAATAGGGGTTCTATGGCTTCCAGCTTCCCGAGAAACAATACTGACTAGATCTAGTCGGAACTGGACGGTATCATTGTTAGAAGAAAATGGTGATCTTCTGAGAGGAACTGACAATGAGGTAAGTATGTAATACTGATTTTTGCAGGGACACCATGTGTTTATTTTAAATATTTTTACTCGGTTGAGGTTTCCTTTACAGACACACCAATCTATTTTGCGGCTTCCGATAGTTGCCTTTTAAGCATACATTATTATTCTGAGTAGATGTTTTAAACAGAAGAGAGAGAAAAATAACGTATTTCATGTCTGCGTCAATTATCTCCCCGTCCGTAAAGCGCGGCGGTAACCCCCGGATCATCTGCTCGGCCAATTCTACGCACATTTCCCGAGCCTGATTATTATTAGACCCCATTAATAGCAGACACTTCCACGCGAGGATAATTCTGCAGAACGGCACCGAAATGACATATTAACGGATGACCACACCGCACTGCAGATTTGTAAAGTCACTCGACCGCACGCACGCCTCGGATCCGCAAATGACTAGTTAGACATCTTGTAATGAAAAAGCCGTCACTGTGAATACCCAATTAGGGCTCAGGCAGAATTTTGTCACTTTAGATCATGTTAAAATGAAGGACCTCATTAGCAGAACAAAGGTAAGTGATCAAACCTTATCATAGCGCGCCTGCCTCTGAACGTGAGAGAAAGAGGATGATGTATCTGTGATAGAGGCGAGAGACAAGGGTTTCATTCTAGGTCCAAATATATATCTATTTTAAAGAGGAAGTGTAGTAAAAAATAACCTAATGAAAAAGCAGAGGCGCTCCCTTCTTGGCTCTAGATATATCTCTGGCACTGTGTTAGGCCTGAGGAAGTGGGTGTTAGACCCACGAAAGCGTTGCCTGTGAATAATTAACCACATAAGGACCGGCAGAGATTTGATTTATCTGTGCTGCGTGGGCTCTACAGTCCGCAGCACAGATCGGGTAATAGGCAGGGCGATCAGACTTCCCCCCTTTTTTCCCCACTAGGGGGATGTCCTGCTGGGGGGGGGTCTGATTGTCGCCGGCTTGCCGTGTTTAGCAGGGGGGGGG